>NC_057801.1:693075315-693079555 GCF_018294505.1 Triticum aestivum
GGGGAGCGCCGCGCACGCACCGTGCTGCAGATCGGTGGAGACGACTGGCGAGGGTTGACCGCACAGCGGGACCCCAGGCTCAGGCCGTGGGATGCGATGAAAAGGCCTAGAGCAGATGGGCTGGGCCACTAGGATCTGGTAGGCCCGGTAGTGCTGCTGCGCAAGGAACTGGGCCTCAACGGGAAGAACACATCCGGAAAAAGAAAGCGCTGGCCCAACGGCAGGAAGTAGCCCAGTCGGGACGTTCGCCTTAGCCGGGTGCCTGCATTCGTTAGAGGGCAGCAAAGGAAGCGTGCGAGGGCACGACCCGCCGGCCAGCATTTTGGGCAGGAAGCTGAAGAAGAGAGAACGACAGCTTTCCCGCGCAAGCACCTCCTTGGCGTAGTAGAAGCATGGGAAGAACCCATCATCCATAGACAGCAGGCAAACTGGGATCGTACCCGAAGCCACCCTGCTGTTGTTGAGCTCAAGCTTGAACGTGAAGCACATGTCATCGACATCGAAGGAGATGGAAACCCATGGCGTTCGCACCTCCGCCGCCCATAGCGAGGAATGGAGGCATAGTCGGAGCTCATCTTCATGCAGCACACCCCACCACACGCTAGTCATCCGCTGTGATCAACACCCGCATTGAGCTCACCAGTCGGTTGCCGTCGTCCCCTGCGACTTCCCCCGCCCGCATGCTAGCCGTCCGCTCCGGACACCACCACTCTCCTCCGCCGCCGGCCACCGTCGCTCTCCTTGGTTGCCACCACCTCCGCTTGGGCTAATATGCCTGACTGCGTTTGGGGCGAAATAAGGTCAATTTGTTGATCCGATCAGCCATGACAGACACAAATGGTCTGAATGTAAGTGTTGTTTCATTTGTGCCTGACTTGATTGATGTTTGTCCTACACGTCAGGTTCATCCTCAAATTGATTATTTGTTGTTCCAGCTAAATCCAACGCGAGAAGAAACTCTCAACAAAGTCGCCGCTGCCAATGGAGGGGACAGGCTTAGCAAGCTGCCCAATGACCTTTTGCTCAACATTCTGGAGAGGGTGGACACACTCGATGCTATAAGGGCCTACTTCCTATCCAAGCAAATGCTGAAGCTCCCCTCCATGCTCTCAGAGCTCTTCCTAAGTACTGGTTCCATTCTAGGCCACCATGATAAAGCTTGTGTTTTCGGTCTTGGTGAATTCCTCCAAACCAACCGAGCCGTGGCTCATGTAACTGACAACTGTTAGATTTATTGTATAGGGATAGGAGAGGTGTTTAAACTTGTATCTAAATTTTATCTCTTCTTCTCCCTTATCTTCTGTAACGACCTCCTGGTCTCCTCACGATCTCTCTCTCTCTCTCTCTCGATCTCTCTGTAATGTGTGCATCAAGGCTTTGCCTCAATATATACAATGCGGCCCGAGACAAAGGGTTCTACGCTTCCCAAACTATTTCACAGGGTAACAGAGCCTCTTCCTCGTCAGATTGAAAGAGATCGCATCTAGCTTACCTTCGTGACCAAGCCATGTCTACCACCTTCGCCGTCATGTCGCCCAGCACCATGTGACCGATCACCACCACCTGCTCCGCCTCCACCTTTGCCTCCTCATCCACAACCACCAATTCTTTTCTCAGATCGCCACCACAGGAGAAGCTGACAAGGGGGAACTTCCTGCTTTGGAAGGCCATCATGCTTCCCCAGATCAAAGGTGCCCAGATGGGGCACCACCTCGACGCAACGAGCCCGCCACCGCTAGCCACTCTCACCATCACCAAGGATGGCAAAGAAGAGCAAGTCGTCAATTTTGCGCGCACTCTCTGGTATGCCCAACAACAACAACTTCAAGGGTTCTTGATGGGTTCTTTTTCCCGCGAGATCCTTTCCCAGGTGGCCACGATCCAGACGCCGGCCATGGTGTGGCGCGCCATCAACAACATGTTCGCTGCTCAGAGCCAAGCGCGGGCGATCAACACCCGCATTGAGCTCACCAACCTTAAAAAAGGTAACATGTCCATGGCAGAGTATCTTGGCAAGATCAAAACCCTCACTGATGAAGTCACGTGCACGGCTTCGGCGCTCTCTGATCTGGAGATCGTCTCCAAGATCCTTGCTGGCCTTGACATGGAATATAGTCCTGTCGTCTCTGCTCTTGCTGCACGGGTGGAACCGATCATGGTTCCGGAGTTTCATAGTCAGCTCCTCAGTTTTGATGCCCGCCTCACCCTCCTCCACGACGGCGATCTCCGGCAATCATCTGCATACTCTGCTTCACGGGGTCGCGGCCGTGGCCGTGGTCACCAGGGCGGCAACCGTGGCGGTGGTCGCGGACGTGGCGCGTCTTCGGGCGATGGCGCCCTCTCTGGTGGCACCTACAGCCACAACACTGAGGGCGGCGGCTACGGCAACAACCATGGGGGTGGCGGCTTCAACTACAACAATGGCCGCCGTCCCTCCTCCTCACGTGGCCGCCCTCGCTGTCAGCTCTGCAAGAAGGCCGGTCATGAGGTCATCGACTATTGGCATCGGTATGATGAAAATTTTGTCCCGGATACTCATTTGGTTGCAGCCGCTATGCGCGAGCAAGGCGGGGACGGCGTCTGGTATGTTGACTCTGGTGCTACGGACCACGTCACCAATGAGCTAGAGCAACTTGCCCTTCACGAGACATACCATGGCACCGACCAGATCCACACCGCCAGTGGTAAAGGTATGGATATTTGTCACATTTGTCAAGTTTCGCTTAATTCCCCTAATCTTCAATGTGATCTAGTTTTTAAGGATGTTCTCCATGTTCGTCAAGCTGACAAAAACCTTGCCTCTATGTCTCGTTTAGCCACTGATAACAATGTTTTATTTGAGACTCACCCTCGCTATTTTTTCATTAAGGATCGGGCAACGAGAGCACCTCTCTACCACGGTAGATGCGTTGGCGGCCTCTACCCCATCTCATCCGGAGATCTTAGCAACAAGCATCGTCGAGTCTACTCCGTCATCAAGCCCTCTTTGGCGAGGTGGCATCAAAGATTAGGTCATCCCTCATCAGTCATAGTTAGGCAAGTAGTCAATAAAGACAATCTTCCTTTGTCACTTTGTTCAAATAATGAGTTTGTTTGCGAAGCATGTCAATGTGCCAAGAGCCACCGGCTTCCTTATCCTAAGTCTACTAGTGTTTCTCATGCTCCCTTACAATTGATCTTCGGTGATGTATGGGGTCATGCCCGAGATTCATTTGGTCCAAAAAAAATACTATGTTAGCTTCATTGATGATTACAGCAAGTTTACATGGATTTATTTGCTCAAGTATAAATCTGAAGTTTTTACCATCTTCCAAGAATTTCAGAAACTTGTTGAGAGACACTTCGATAGGAAAATTATATCGGTCCGAAGTGACTGGGGAGGGGAGTATGAAAAACTCAACTCTTTTTTCCGTAGCATTGGGATCACTCATTATGTGTCTTGTCCTCATGCTCATCAATAGAACGGCTCTGTTGAACGCAAACATCGTCATATTGTTGAAGTTGGTCTCTCTCTTTTAGCTCATGCGTCCATGCCTCTTAAGTATTGGGATGAGGACTTTATAACAGCTACATATCTTATCAATCGCCTCCCCAGCAAGGTTATTGGCAACTCTACCCCTTTAGAACGATTGTATAATCAAAAGCCAGATTACAATTATCTCAAAAAATTTGGGTGTGCTTGTTACCCCAACTTACGTCCGTACAATCGTCACAAACTCGAGTTCCATTCCACACAGTGTGTTTTTCTTGGGTACAGTAACCTTCATAAAGGATACAAATGTCTTGAACCATCTACCGGATGCATCCATATCTCTCGTGATGTTATCTTTGATGAAACACTATTTCCTATTTCAAAAATTCATCCCGATGCGGGCGCTTTGCTTCATGCAGAAATCACACTTCTATCAGACTCTACTACACATCCTGATCATGGGGGTGAATTAACTGATCATGATCATGTGCAAAAATCCACAGAAAATTGTGTTTCTAATGCCTTTTGTGCATATTCTGCTTGTCATTTTATGTGCACACAGGACAAACCAGAAACGATCTCCGATGCTGATCCTGCTGCCAGCGCGCGATCCCAGACGGATTCGCGGCAGACTATAGGCTTGCGATCCCGCGCAGATTTGCCCCTGCGCCCCCTGGTGGCCGACAGCGCAGCCGACCGGGTGGGCCGCACCGGTCCAGGCGCGTCCCGCCAACCTTCGCCTGCGTGCCCCGAGACGTCCATCGAGCG
>NC_057801.1:693079793-693101241 GCF_018294505.1 Triticum aestivum
GGGGACCCAGCGACTGATCCTGCCGATCCTGCTGCGACAACGCGGGACCCGTTGGGTGGTTCTGATTCACCGGTCGGTTCTGGCTACACGTCAGACGAGGAGCAGCGCCAGTAGCGCCAATCTTCCTTGGATCAAGAGCCCGATCAGCCTAGATCTTCTGTGCACAATGCTGAAGCAGCAAGATCTCCTACGCCACAATCAACAACAACTATTTCTCTGGCTCCTTCAGCTCCTCGTCGTCACACCAGGTCTCGGTCAGGTATTGTCAAGGAAAAACAATACAGTGATGGTACAATAAAGTATAATCCGACTAAGCGTGCTTTTCTTACCACTACTGGTGAACCTATTAATCCGCATGATGCTCTTGCTAACAAGGATTGGAAGGAAGCCATGGATAATGAATATAACACACTTATAAAAAAATCAGACTTGGCATCTAGTACCACCGCATCATGGTGCAAATGTAATTGATTGTAAGTGGGTATACAAGATTAGAAGAAAATCTGATGGAAGTATAGACAGATACAAGGCAAGGTTGGTTGCAAAGGGCTTCAAGCAAAGGTTTGGAATTGATTAGGATGATACCTTTAGTCCTATGGTTAAAGCAACTACTATTCGTCTTGTTTTTTCCATTGTTGTTTCTAGAGGTTGGAGCTTAAGACAGCTAGATGTTCAGAACGCGTTTCTTCATGGTGTTCTTGAGGAAGAAGTGTTCATGCGGTAACCACCAGGTTATGTGAATCACGGCACACCACATTATGTATGTAAGTTGGATAAAGCCTTATATGGCCTAAAGCAGGCTCCAAGAGCATGGTATTCTAGGTTGAGCATGTAGCTACATCATCTTGGGTTTACATCATCCAAGGTAGATACATCCTTGTTCTTTTATAGCAAAGGCAATATCACTGTTTTTGTGCTTGTTTATGTTGATGATATAATTGTTACTAGTTCAAGTCAAGAGGCCACTGCTTGTTTGCTTAAGGATTTAAAGCTTGAATTTGCTCTCAAGGATCTAGGTGATCTTCACTATTTCCTTGGCATAGAGGTAAAGTAAATCTGAGATGGCATACTTCTATCACAAGAGAAATATACAGCTGATGTTTTAAGGAGGGTGGGATTGGAGAATTGCAAACCAGTCAGTACACCAATTTCCACCTCAGAAAAGCTTACAATTGACAGTGGAGAAGCTCTTGGTCCAGAGGATGCAACAAATTATAGGAGTGTTGTAGGTGCTTTGCAGTATTTGACCCTTACACGTCCTGATATCTCTTATTTAGTAAAAAGGTATGTCAATATTTGCATGCTCCTAGAACTACTCATTGGACAACAGTTAAAAGAATTCTAAGGTATCTTCAGTATTCTCAAGGGCTTGGACTTCAGATTGTCAAGTCCTCTTCCTTACTTGTTACTGCATATTCTAATGCAGACTGGGCAAGATGTGCTGATGATAGAAGGTCTACTAGTGGTTTTTCTGTGTTTCTGGGATCTAATCTTGTGTCATGGAGTGCAAGAAAGTAAGCTACTATTTCAAGATCAAGTACATAGGCTGCATATAAGTCATTGGCAAATGCTACAGTTGAAGTGATGTGGATACAAACATTACTCTATGAGCTTGGAATTAAGGCTCCAAAGGCTGCACGGTTATGGTGTGACAATATTGGTGCAACTTACCTTTCAGCAAATCCTGTTTTTCATGCACGAACCAAACACATTGAAGTGGATTACCCTTTTGTCAGAGAGGGAGTAGCTTGAAAGCTGCTTGAGATTCGGTTTATTCCCACAGGGGATCAACTTGCGGATGGGTTCACTAAACCCTTGACCGAGATAAGACTAGAAGATTTCAAGTACAATCTCAACCTTGGCAAGGCTTGAGGTTTAAATTGAGGGGGAGTGTTAGAATTATTGTATAGGGATAGGAGAGGTGTTTAAACTTGTATCTCAATTCTATCTCTTCTTCTCCCTTATCTTCTGTAACGACCTCTTGGTCGATCTCCTCCTCGCGATCTCTCTCTCTCGAGCTCTCTGTACCGTGTGCATCAAGGCTTTGCCTCAATATATACAATGCGGCCCAAGACAATGGGTTCTACGTTTCCCAAACTATTTCACAATAACATCTTGAGAACAAGGTGCCCGGATATCACCATCACAAAACTCAAAATCAGATTTGTCTTGACGCAACACGACTCTCTCACCATTTGTAGATCTGTTGCCCGCACCATGTCAACCAAGAAAGTTGCTGTGGCTGAATTCCAGATCACAATAAAGAAGTCTCGTAAGATCTGCTCTTCTACAAATTTTCTCCAGTTTGGTAAGCAGTCCAATGATCTTATCGGTGCTTGTCCAGATGCATATGTTGGCCTTAGGTGTAAGACTTAGGGTTTGGGAAACTGCACTACACCCTTGGCGGGTGTGGCTATCTCATATATATAAAGGGGTACACAAAGGTGTACGGTACAATATACAAGATCTATATAGAGGCTACATATAAATACAGTCTAACATTAGGCGCTTGTGGCTGCGCAATATGAGATTTGGTGAACTCGACATCCCCAACATTTTCAGCACTTGCAAGCTTTTTGAGTCTTTGCGTTTAACCGATTGCGACTCAGGGATCTATTCTGTGCTGCAAGTAGAACATGCTGAACTTGTTGAGTTCAAGGTCGACAGGGGGAAATTTGAGAGAATTGAACTGGCATATCTACCAAAACTCCAAAGGGTGTCCTATAATAGTTGGTACTCTTATGAAGATTTCCTGTATTTTCGTTTTGTACCACAACTTTCGAAGCTCACACTTATGAAATCTGCCGGTCGTATGCAAAAGACCCTTGAGTTAAGTCAGCTCCTTGCTAATGTTCCTTCTGTAAGTAATCTGCATCTGGATTTTGCAAGTGAACAGGTATGAATTAGTCATTTGAATCATATCTATCCATTCTCGCTCTATATATGATGGTATATGCAAAAATAATAACTTGAGTGGGTCTTCTCCCCCAATTGAGCAGGCACGTAATTTATATGTAACTTGCACTGAGTTTGCTAATTGTTTTTTTCTATCCCACATTTGGGTTCTTCCAGAATCCCCGAAGCTGCTTACTCATGTGGTCAGCAAACTGCATCATGTGAATCCGGGTCATCTTTCTGAAGGATGTGATTTAGCTTGGACAATGTTTATTCTTGAAGCTGCACCGTCCCTAAAAGAGCTCTACATTAGAGTATGGGATCATTGGTGCAAAAAGGTGACATACAAAGAGTTACGGAAGAAATATGGTTTGTGCAAAAAGGCAGAGGTGAAGTGGAAGCCATATGCCCCTTATTTCAAGCACAAGAATCTGGTAAGCTTACTGTCGGTGTCAAAACCGGCGGATCTCGGGTAGGGGGTCCCGAACTGTGCGTCTAGGCGGATGGTAACAGGAGACGAGGGACACGATGTTTTACCCAGGTTCAGGCCCTCTTGATGGAGGTAAAACCCTACGTCCTGCTTGATTAATATTGATGATGTGTGTTACAAGAGTAGATCTACCACGAGATCAAGGAGGCTAAACCCTAGAAGCTAGCCTATGGTATGATTGTTGTTCGTCCTACGGACTAAAGCCATCCGGTTTATATAGACACCGGAGAGGGCTAGGGTTACACAGAGTCGGTCACAATGGTAGGAGATCTACATATCCGTATCGCCAAGCTTGCCTTCCACGCCAAGGAAAGTCCCATCTGGACACGGGACGGAGTCTTCAATCTTGTATCTTCATAGTCCGGGAGTCCGGCCGAAGGTCATAGTCCGGCCAGCCGGACACCCCCTAATCCAGGACTCCCTCAGTAGCCCCTGAACCAGGCTTCAATGACGACGAGTCCGGCGCGCAAGTTGTCTTCGGCATTGCAAGGCGGGTTCTTCTTCAAATTCCTTGTGCCCGTTGAATAGTGTCCGGGGTCAACAAGGGGTGTGACTGGGGGCCGTCCAAAGACGTACCCCTGTTGCAGGACCGGATTCAAGGTCTCCAAGAAAGGGAGATCAATCTAGTCGCAGTAGTATAGGTTATGCTGATCCGGCGCCTACTACCCTGCGAACGTCGCCCCCTTTGCCTGTGGGAATTTAATCCGGAGGGGCCACGAGCTCTCCAACACTTCATGGGTTTAACACCCGCGGAGATGTACAAACTGTTCTTCGGATTGCAAGAGATGCGTCCGGACTTGACCAAGGACGCTGGCCTAAGCTACAATCGCCCGGATACTCAAGTAAGTAGCCCTGTGTCCGGACACATTATCCATTTATTTATCGTGGGTTTGCCTTTTAACCTGCTATCCCTTGGACAGGAGTGGCTAGCGCAAGCAAAACTGATATGGTGTCCGGCCCCCCTCCCTGAGACCACGCAGGATCCCGTGTTAATTAAAATGTTGGAGGTTGCACCTTTGGAGGAGGGAGAAGGGGGCACAGGGGGACTACCACCTCTGCCAAGGAGGCTTTCAGTAAGGGAGGGATCGAGAGTCCCTCCTTCCAGGGGGAGAAGAGGACGGCTTCCGAAGACCCGGAGGCCAAGGCCTCAAAGTGGGGAAAGAAATCTGTACCGGAAGGTCCTGTGCTGGGAAGAGCCCCGGCCGCACTGTCTCCTCAGAGGAATCTGCCCTCCAGCAAGCCGTAAGTAAAATAGGGGGAATTTTGTAATAGTGCACACCCCTGCTTAATTTCTAAGGGTAAGCGAAGTTTTCATCTTGTAGTTCGGATCTCAGCCCGTCTCAACACAGCTCATCTTCGGGAGACCTTCGTCCGGAGATGATGGAGAGCAAAACGCCTCCATTTGCTGCCCCATCGTGCGGGGCGGACGACCCTGAGGTGTCGTTGCGGAGGGTCTCCCCGAGTCCGGCGGGGCCAGAGAGTGCGGCACCCATTGGAGTACGGCTGATAGAGCTGCAGGATTTGCTTAAGAGGGCGTCTATCTCGGAAGATCACCGCACATTAATGAGTACGGTGATTGAAAGGATCTCGTCCGCCAAGAGCGGGTTGTATGAGGCCGTCAGAAGCTTGCTGACGGGTTTTGAGGTACGCAAAAAATGACATACCTTTTGACAGTTTTGCACGTGAGGTGCGCCCTGTATAGATAGTAGCCCCTGAGACTTGGTATGCTGTCGAAAGCGATAGCGTGCCAAGGATCATAATCTCAGTTATAGAGTGTCGCCTTTCCTACACAGGTGGCGGAATGTTCGGTGGCCAGCCGGACTGATGGAGTTGCCGAACTGAAGAGGCAACTCGATGTTGCGGATGCGGACATCGCGCTGGTCAATAAACGACTTAGGGAGTCACAAGGTAGGTGGTTGCTCCGCGGTTGCCTAGTAAGGGAGCTGGTGCCCGTTCCTTACAATTTGTATGCTTGATGCAGATGGCGCCACAGCTATGGAAGATCTTCGAGCAGAGCTTGCTCGAGCCAAGGAGCAAGCCATGATAAGTAATGCGGCTGCCTTGAAGGCAGCGGAAGAGCTAAAAGCCAAAAAGGATGCTCACTGCCGAAGCAGGGAAGAGTTGGCCAGAATGGCCTTGAAATTAAAAGATGCTACCAACCGTTGTGAGGTTCTTGAAGGAGAACGCCGAGTGGAGCAAGAGGGCCTGAAGAAGGCCGGCGCCGAAGTCAAGGATGCCCGGAGTGAGATGCGGGCTATGAAGGAGGAACTGCGTCAGGCCGGAGACATTGCGGCTGGAAAGCCCTTTCTTCTGCGTAGGAAATTCACGGATCCGAAGTATGCTCAGCTGGGCCAGTTGTGTGGTGCGGAGGATCCTTATCTAGATTTGGCGGCGAGTGCGGCGGACGCAGTGGTGCACTTCCGAGGCCAGAAGGATCATGAAATGGAAGAACTTTACTGGTCTCAATTCCATAGTCCAGAGCGTCCACTTCCGTTGACTGATCGGCTGGCTGAGTGGGCGGAGCTGAATAGATTGTCCGGACTTGCCATGACGGATGTGATCACTCATCTGTGGCCGGAGAGGCCCAAGCCGAAGAGTTATTTTGGCTTGTTGCAGCATTTCCTTGGGGCGGTGCCGCATATCAAGGCGATGAAGCGGTCGACATGCATAGAAGGTGCACGGATGGCTCTCGCTCGTGTGAAGACATATTGGGCGGACATGGATGCCACTGCTGTTGCATCCCGGGGTTCCGACAAGAGCCGATTACCCGCCGAGCACTATTTTGAGGAAGTCCTGCAGGGCACTCATTTAATAGAGGCGCAGTGCTCGAAAGATGTCATGTTCAAATTACATGTATAATTTGTGAGATCATGTTTGTAATGCAATAGCTTTTTATACTTGTGCGCTCAAGTATTGAACTATCTCCTGTGCGACCGTATGTGTATGTATAATCTGAAAGATGGCAGTCTTTGGCTTCAGCCCCCACGCACATGGTGCGGGGGTGTTTGCAAAAAGAAAAGCGCTTTTTCACACTTAAACCAACGTCTTGGTCCTTTTAAGGAGGTGATAGCGTAGCAAACTAGGCAACCGGACTATAACGCTTTATCACTTTCACTTAGCCATAGGAGCTCGAATGTGGCGCTACTATATAGCCCCTAGCGGCACCGCTCTTCCCTGAACTCGGGGCACGTGTGTGCCTGACCAGGAAGAGGTCCTTCGTCAAAGCGGAGGAATTCTAAACATTCCAATGGTCGATCGAGTGGTTGACCAGTCTCTCGCTATATCATGACAGTCAGTTTTCGGCTTTCTCTACTGAGGTGCTCGCCCGGCCGAACCGGGGCACAATCGCAATAGTTCTCCTGGTGCCGCATTAGCCGATGATACAGAACGTAAGGCAGCAAAACACAGGAGCCGGGCAAACCCAACATTTGACCAAAGACATGATTCAGAGATGATGCATATAAGGCCTAACTCGAGACGCCGCACACTCCCTGAGGTGTCCGGTCTTTATGAGACCGGGCAGAACAATGCCCTAAGCCCCTAGTGTCCAGGTATAGGCGGGAACTTCTGACGCGGCCGATGCCAAAATGCCAGCCTCCTCCTCGGCTATGGTAGGAAACCGGGGGATGTGTATCAACAAGAGACAGTAAGAAAGGTTTATGCAGGGTCTTAATCTGAAAAGAATCCTTGCAACAGGTCCCTGCTGCACGTCTGCGCCTGTGTCTCCGTTGTGCTGTATCCTGGACGGGTGTAGCACGTGCTTCATCTGTAAAAGAGAAGGACTTAGTTTCTAAGAAATATCGTGCAAAAGTTGTATTAAAATAAAGTACAATTTGGAAGATGAAGAAAATTGAGCTTTATTGGCTCTCATCATTTATACGTGCGGCCCCTTATAAAGGGGGTATGCGGCTGGGAAGCCATTTGTTTATTTACGCCGAACTCGCCTAACCGTGTCCGGGGTCTGAATGACCTGTGTTTAGGGGCCTTGACCTGCAAGGTCGGAGTGGCTGTCAAGGCAGCCCCACGCTCTCCGTGGTCGAGGAACACTCGTAGTTACTCTTTAATGAGATTATGCCGCGTGGACCGGGCATTGTAAGTATAAGAGACGTGTAGTGTGGTATGGCGTTAAAGCGGGCGAAAGCTTTGCGTCCCAGTAGTGCTTGATGGCCACTATAAAATGGGGCGCTACGAAGAGTGAGCCTTTCGCGACGGAGGTTGTCGGATGAACCGAACACAACCTCTAGTGGTACAGAGCCCGTATAATTGGCTTAAAGGCCTGGCGTCACTCCTTTGAAGGAAGTGCTGTTATGGAGAATGTTGGTAGGGTCTATCCCCATTCTGCGGACGGTGTCTTGGTATGGCAGGTGCCGCGCTGTGTTTTCGTGTTATCACATGAAGTGAGTTCACTGTTTTGACTTCTAGTGGGAAAGTCTTCTGTTTTCCGGAGTGCTGCTTTTGGGGTTCGTCACTTTCGCTTGGTGTGTCGAGCCCCTTGTGTTCGGCATTAAGTCGGCCGGACTGCTTGAAGATCCAACAATCTCTGTGGGTATGGTTTGCAGGCTTTCCGGAGGTACCGTGTATTTGACATAGCCTGTCCAGAATCTTGTTTAGGTTGGATAGCTCGTCACTGTTGTCCTTGAGGGGCAGTGTTTTGTTATTCGGCCGAGAGCTTTTGAATCCGGCGTTGACCGCCGTACTATTTGAGCCATTTTCCTTGTTCCAGCGCTGATCTTTTCTGCGTCGTGATTTCCCATTTCCATCCCTGACTTTGGATGTACTCGGGTCGCTGGTGCTGCATCTAGCCAGCCAGCTGTCCTCCCCTGTGCAAAAGCGGGTCATGAGGCTTGTTAGTGCGGCCATTGTTCTTGGTTTTTCTTGGCCGAGGTGTCTGGCGAGCCATTCGTCTCGGACGTTGTGTTTAAAGGCTGCTAAGGCTTCAACGTCCGGACAGTCCACTATTTGGTTCTTTTTAGTGAGGAACCTGTTCCAAAATTTGCGTGCTAACTCTCCGGGCTGTTGAGTTATGTGACTTAAATCGTCTGCATCCGGAGGGCGGACATAAGTCCCCTGAAAATTTGCTCGAAACACATCCTCAAGCTCTTCCCAACTTCCAATGGTATTTTCTGGGAGGCTTTTGAGCCAATGCCGAGCTGGCCCTTTGAGCTTGAGGGGTAGGTATTTTATGGCATGGAGATTGTCTCCTCTGGCCATATGTATGTGTAGGATATAATCCTCAATCCAGACTCCGGGGTCTGTTGTTCCGTCATATGCCTCTATGTTTACGGGTTTGAATCCCGCTGGAAATCCATGATCCAGTACCTCATTGGTGAAACACAGTGGATGTGCGGCGCCCCTGTATTTGGGTGTGCCGTTGTCTTCAAATGCTCGGCGGGTTATGTTGCTTCCTGGAGTCTTCTTTTTTGTCCCATAGATAGACCTGGCCGGGTCATCCTTTTTCCGAGGATCTTTGTGTTGATCGTGTGCCGGCTTGTGTGCGGCGCCCGTTGCTGTTCTTGGCCTGTCATCTGGTCGTCTATCCGGCCAGGCGGCTTCTTTCTTTTTTGACTGCGGGGGCTCTAAGGCCTCCTTGTCAAATTCGGGCAACAGCTTGCGCTTCGGGTAGCTCTTTGTCTGGTGACTAGTGCCGTATTTATCTACGGTGTTGAGTATTTTGCTCCATTTCATTCTGAGTGCGTCCTCCGCTGTTTTGAGCTTCTGCTTTTGCTTCTTCAAACTTCTTGCAGTGGCGACGAGCCTTTTATGGAGGTTCATATGCTCTGGTGATGTGAGATCGTCTTCGCCGGAGATGGTTTGCTTTCTGGCATGTTCGTCGTCCGCTGCTTCGCCCTGCTCTAGGGCCGGGTCCGTATGGGTGCTGTTTTTATCTGGGCCGGTCTTCGGGCGGCGCTTGCGTTGCTGTTTTGGTTATTTGTTGGGGGAGTTGTCCTGCGCCACGTCCCATTTTTCCTCGTTGTCGCTTCCTTTTGGTGTATCCACCATGTATACGTCGTGCGTTGGGGTGGCTTTCCGGTGCCCGATGGGTGCTGGTTCTTGGTCGTCTCCGGCATCGTTGTCCATACCGTCGATGTCTTCGGAGTCGTAGTCTAGCATGTCGGTTAGATCGTCGACAGTGGCTACCAAGTGGGTGGTGGGTGGGTTTTGAATTTCTTCGTCATCCGCATCCCAACCGTCCTGGCCGCAGTCCGGCCAGGGCTCTCCTGATAACGAGAGATACTTTAGCGAACTCAAGATGTCGCTGAAAGGTGAGTATTGAAAGATGTCCGCTGCGGTGAACTCCATGATCGGCGCCCGATCAGGTTCGATCGGAGGGGGCGCGGGAGGCTCGGAGTCCGGCAAGGAGTCCGGCACCTCGGAGTCACGAGCTTCATGAGGGACAAGGTCAGTGTTCGGATCTATCGCCGTAGAGGTTGCAGCCCCCGAGGCGGTGTCTAGCCATCCGTCCTCGACCTGCGCAGCCAGCTCCAAATTGAAGATCAGAGCGGGTTCAAGTGCAGCCTCCAAGGTACTGTCCGGCTGCAGAGCTAAATCATGCTCGCCGTGACAGTGCGGCACGCTTGGCTGTGGCTCGAATCCATTGAGGATCAAGTCCCCGCGGATGTCAGCCGTGAAGTTCAAACTTCCAAATCTGACCTGACGGCCAGGGGCGTAGCTTCCGATCTGCTCCAGTTGGCCAAGCGAGTTGGCCCGCAGTGCGAAGCCGCCAAATACGTAGATCTGTCCGGGGAGGAAGGTCTCACCCTGGATTGCGTCGCTGATGATGATCGAAGAAGCCATCGAGCCTATCAGTGACGACACAGAGGAACTCTCAATGAAAGCACCAACGTCGGTGTCAAAACCGGCGGATCTCGGGTAGGGGGTCCCGAACTGTGCGTCTAGGCGGATGGTAACAGGAGACGAGGGACACGATGTTTTACCCAGGTTCGGGCCCTCTTGATGGAGGTAAAACCCTACGTCCTGCTTGATTAATATTGATGATGTGTGTTACAAGAGTAGATCTACCACGAGATCAAGGAGGCTAAACCCTAGAAGCTAGCCTATGGTATGATTGTTGTTCGTCCTACGGACTAAATCCATCCAGTTTATATAGACACCGGAGAGGGCTAGGGTTACACAGAGTCGGTTACAATGGTAGGAGATCTACATATCCGTATCGCCAAGCTTGCCTTCCACGCCAAGGAAAGTCCCATCCGGACACGGGACGAAGTCTTCAATCTTGTATCTTCATAGTCTTGGAGTCCGGCCGATGATGATAGTTCGGCTATCCGGACACCCCCTAGTCCGGAACTCCCTCACTTACCATCTATGGCTTCCAGCCCGACGATAACTTTCTGACCTACATCAGGCGTGTTGTGGAAGCTGGGGTTAATATGGCAGAGATACATCTGCATGACAGGAAGGTGTGTGGGTGTTGTAGTGACCTGGATCCTGTGATCAAGGGCAAGGTTTGTCCATCAAGATATCCACGAACCACTGAGGAGAGGAAGCAGACAACCGAGGGGTTGGGTTTGAGTTCACGTGTTGTGATTCACTTTCCGTCCTAAATGAAAAATGATGTACTTTGAAAATCACCTATTGAGGGAGTCCTAGATTAGGGGGTGTCCGGATGGCCGGACTATGACCTTCGGCCGGACTCCCGGACTATGAAGATACAAGATTGAAGACTCCGTCCCGTGTCCGGATGGGACTTTCCTTGGCGTGGAAGGCAAGCTTGGCGATACGATATGAAGATCTCCTCCCATTGTAACTGACTCTGTGTAACCCTAGCTCTCTACGGTGTCTATATAAACCGGAGAGTTTTAGTCCATAGGACGAACAACAATCATACCATAGGCTAGCTCCTAGGGTCTAGCCTCTCTGATCTCGTGGTAGATCCACTCTTGTACTACCCATATCATCAATATTAATCAAGCAGGAGTAGGGTTTTACCTCCATCTAGAGGGCCCGAACCTGGGTAAAAACATCGTGTCCCTTGTCTCCTGTTACCATCTGCCTAGACGCACAGTTCGGGACCCCCTACCCGAGATCCGCCGGTTTTGACACCGCCATTGGTGCTTTCATTGAGAGATCCTCTGTGTTGTCACCGTCAGGAAGGATGCCGCACCCCGTCTTTAAAGACGGCGCTGTTGCTAAAGGAGCTTTGGCTGTCGGCCAAACTCTCCGGCTAGGAAGGTTTTTGATGACCGCCTGTTCGGCCGCCGCGCCGACGATGACCTCTCGGTCCATCGAAAGCAATCTTCACATCATCTCGGAACTCGCCGAGCATTTAGATCTGACGGAGCTCTCTTCCTTCAATGAGCTCCTGGATCGCATTACCGCCCTGGGAGTCGCTACAGATTACGGCCAGATTGGGCTTAAACCCGATCAGAGAGAGATCGGCTCTCCCCAGGTCACCCACCACGTTGAAGTGGTGGAAGAACAATGCGGCGCATCTTCGCCTGCTCTAAGGACCAGATGTGTCCGAATTCCCGACCCCTCCAAGCCGGATACCCGTGGAGGGGAGGATGTTGCCCAAGTCCTGAACCTAAAGTTAGGCAGTAGGCCTGATTCATTGAATAATGTCCACAAAAGCAAGCTTCCGAATTCGGAAACTTCTTGGCCCCTGAATCTTCTATCGGGCAAGGTTCCAGATTTAAATCCACCCGCCCACCCAACTACAAGGGATTTATCCCAAATACGGCAAGTGCCCGGGGAAACAGTACACCACTATTGGGCCAGATTCCTCCTGGTTATGAACAGGATAAAGGACTGCCATGAGGAAGAAGCAATTTCATCCTTCTGTAACAACTGCACGGACACCGGAATCCTCAACGCCATAAGTCGCTGCGAAATTACACGCTTTGCCGACTTAACATCCATAATACAAAAGTACTGTGCGACAAAAAGCGTTCGGAAAACCGAAGATAAATTCTAGGACATTCCGGCCCTGAATACAACACGAGTCCGAAACAAAAGGGCGCATTATCGCCAGGCACCAGAGCCAAACATCAAAAAACAAAAACCCTCTATAGGGTATGGGACCGTACTGGAGGGATGGCTCAATGGACCCTGTAAAATTCATAGTTCAGGGGAAGTCACACCAACTCACAGCCTTAGAGCATGTTGGATACTCCGGCAGGTGGCCAGAAGTGGCGAGGAGCTTCTAACTCCAGAATCCGAAGAACACCACCCCAGAAACGCCAGTACAGTGTTGACAGTCTTCGAGACCTTTGCATCAAACAATGCGAGGAAACGAACCCTCCGCAACCTTACCGAAGTCTACCAAGTAGCAACAATAAACCCATGGAGTGACACGGCTATTACTTTTAATGCCAGTGACGAACCTAAATTCCAGACAGCCCGAGCACCAGCCGCATTGGTCCTCAGTCCGATAGTGGACGACTTCCGACTTACAAAGGTACTCATGGACGGCGGCAGCGGACTTAACCTCATCTATGAGGAAACCCTGCGAAAAATGGAAATAGAGTGGAGCCGCATTGAGCGAAGCAACACAACCTTCAGAGGAATAATACCAAGCCGGGAAGCGTGTTGTTCAGGTAAAATCACACTGGATGTGGTGTTCGGCACGCCGGATAATTATAGATCCGAGGAGGTCACATTTCAAGTGGCCCCATTCAGCAGCGGATACCACGCCCTTCTAGGGCGAGAAGCATTTACAATTTTTCAAGCCATACCCCATTATGGGTACATGAAGCTCAAAATGCCCGGACCCAACGGAATCATCACTCTTGCAAGTGATCCGGTCACAGCGCTCCACGCCGAAAACAAGACAGCTGCACTGGCCCTGGAGGCATTATCCGAAGCCCTAGCGGTCGAGGAACTAACTGCGTTGCGCTCCATGGTGGACAGGGACGATGTGATATTAGATAAGAGATCCAAGTCCACCTCTTTCAAACCAGCGGACGAAATAGTCAAATTCCAAGTCCATCCAACGGACGCCACAAAAACGGCCTCCATTGGGGCACAACTTAAACCCGATGTAGATGCCGCACTCAAAGAATTCCTGCGGGAAAATTGGGACATTTTTGCCTGATACCCTTCAGACATGCCAGGAATCCCACGCAGGCTGGCTGAGCACAGCCTGAACATCTTAAAAGGGTTTAAGCCCGTTAAGCAGACTCTGCGGCGTTTCTCCGAACCCAAGAGACAAGCCATGGGAGAAGAGCTAGCAAAACTACTGGAAGCCGGATTCATCAGAGATATAAAACATCTGGACTGGCTAGCAAACTTGGTGATGGTACCAAAGAAGGACAAATCCTGGCGCCTATGTGTCGATTTCAAAGACCTAAATAAGGCCTGCCCAAAGGATCCTTTCCCGCTCCCCCGAATTGATCAAATCATCGATGCTACCGTAGGACAAGACTCATTGTGTTTCCTCGATGCATACTCTGGCTACCACCAAATCAAGATGGCAGAGTCAGACCAAGCCGCAACGGCATTCATCACCCCATACGGCCCATTCTGCTTCAACACGATGCCCTTCGGGCTCAAAAACACCGGTGCAACATATCAACGCATGATCCAGACATGTCTGGCCAACCAGATCGGCAAAACAGTTGAAGCATACGTAGATGACGTGGTCGTCAAAAAAACACGTCGATACTCTAGTAGACGACTTGAGGCTCACGTTCGACAATCTCTGAACATATGACATTAAGCTCAACCCGGAAAATGCGTTTTCGGCGTACCAGCCGGAAAGCTCTTGGGCTTCATCGTATCCGGTAGAGGAATTGAAGCAAACCCTGCCAAGATCCGAGCTCTGTCACAATTGGATACCCCAAAAGACCTCAAACAAATACAAAAATTGATAGGATGCGTGGCGGCTCTAAGCCGCTTTATCTCCCGCTTAGGAGAAAAGGCATTACCCCTCTATCGCCTCCTGCGGCGCACCGAACACTTCGAGTGGACGGATGCCGCCACGGCCGGACTCGAAGAAATAAAAGCCATACTAGCAACAAAACCGGTCCTGGCCGCGCCCAACACGGGCGAACCAATGCTATTATACATCGCGGGAACCCATCAAGTTGTAAGCGCGGTGCTCGTTGTCGAACGAGAAGCGGACGGACACAAGTTCCCTCTCCAAAAACCAGTGTACTATGTGTCCACTGTCCTAACTCCATGCAAGTCACAGTACCCGCATTATCAAAAGATAGCATACGCGGTATTCATGGCATCCCGGAAGCTGCGACACTATTTTCAAGAGTGTTCAATAACAGTGGCATCCGAAGTACCTCTTAATGACATTATAAACAACCGCGACGCAACAGGACGGATTGCCAAATGGGCTATCGAGCTCCTCCCGTTCGACATAACTTACAAGCCAAGGCGAGCTATCAAGTCACAGGTTTTGGCCGACTTTATCGCCGAATGGACTGAAGCCGAGCTCCCTAAAGAGTACGGCGCATACTCCAACTGGATCATGCACTTCGACGGCTCCAAAATATTGGCGGGCCTGGGGGCTGGCATTGTTCTGACATCCCCAACCAGAGACACAGTCCAATACGTACTTCAGATAATGTACACGGATTCCAACAACGCAGACGAATACGAGGCCCTTCTACATGGCCTCCGGATGGCAGTCTCCATGGGCATTCAGCGCCTAGAGGTCCGCGGGGATTCAAACCTCGCAATATCCCAAATAAATGGAGACTTTGACGCCAAGGATCCGAAAATGGTAGCTTACTGCAATGCCATCTTAAATATGTCAGCTCGGTTTGAGGGGCTCGAATTTCATCACATAGCCTGGGAGAATAACCAGGCAGCAGATGTGTTGGCACGCATCGGCACCAAGCGCGATGCCGTCCCTCCCAACATCTTCCTAGAGAGGCTGTTCAAGCCATCCGTATCATGGGAGGGAGAGTCCGGAAACAATAGCCCGGACGCAACCGCACTGCCCCTCACCGAACACTCTGACACAGTTGGTGGCTCCGCCAACGAAACAACACCGTCAGCCCACACAATAATGGCAGTCATTGCCCCGTGGACAGAACCATTCCTAGCCTACCTAACTAGGCAGGAACTTCCCGAGGACCAAAACGAGGCCCGTTGCATAGTGCGGCGATCTAAAGCCTACAAAGTCCACGAGGGAGAGCTTTATAAGAAAAGCACAACCGGAGTCCTTCAAAGGTGTATCTCCGAAGAGGAAGGGCGAGACCTTCTGGCTGAAATTCATGCCGGACTGGGCGGGCACCACGCCGCAGCCCGGGCCCTTGTAAGCAAGGCCTTCCGTACCGGATTTTATTGGCCAACGGCCCGGGCAGACGCTCAGGACTTAGTGCAGAGATGCGTCGGTTGCCAATTATTCGCCAACCAAAGCCACATGCCGCCTACCGCCCTACAAACTATACCCATTACCTGGCCCTTTGCGGTCTGGGGGCTTGACATGGTTGGACCCCTTAAAGGAGGAACCCACAAGCAAAAATATCTACTGGTCATGGTGGACAAATTCACAAAATGGATAGAGGCCAAGCCTGTAAAAACGGCCGAATCCGGACCGGTGATAGACTTCATATCCGGGGTCGTACACCGTTACGGCGTCCCCCATAGCATCATAACTGACAACGGCACAAATTTTACGGCCGATGAAGTTAAAGTCTGGTGCAAAAACATGGGCATTAAGCTCGACTACGCTTTAGTCTATCACCCTCAAACCAATGGTCAAGTCGAACGAGCCAACGGTCTCATTATGAGCGGCATCAAACCCAGACTAGTGCGATCCCTCAAGGAATCTAACACGCACTGGGTGGAGGAGCTTGACTCCGTCCTCTGGGGGCTGCGGACCACGCCGAATCACACTACCGGATTCACACCATTTTTTATGGTATACGGCGCAGAGGCAGTACTGCCCTGCGACATAATTCATGACTCACCTCGAGTGCGCATGTACGAAAAAAGAGAGGCTGAGCTCGATCGGCAGGACAGCTTGGATGCATTGGAGGAGGAGCGCGACGTGGCAAAAGCTCGTTTCGCATTCTATCAACAGCAGGCTCGAAGATATCAAAGCAGAGAAGTACGGGCCAAAACTTATAACATTGGCGAACTAGTTCTACGCCTGCCGGACAAGAAAAAGGACAAACTAAAGCCCAAATGGGAGGGTCCCTTCATAATCGACCAAGTACTGACTGGTGGAGCGTATCGTCTGCGAAATGCGTCGGACAACCGACTCGAGCCGAACCCATGGAACGCAGCACACCTACGACGATTCTACGCCTAGCGCTGGACTCCGTGTTGATCTCCTTCCTCTGTCCCCCTTTTTTTATTGTTATTTTTTCACATTAGCTGTCCGGGATTTCGCTCCCTCTCCCTGCCTTTTTTCTCCCAAGCCCTTAGGGGCTTGCATGTGCATTGTTCGCACGTACTTGACGGCCACCCGCGCTCCTCATACCTGGGGGCTTCTTTATCAGAAGTTTATATAAAATGGGCCTCATGCCCAAAACATGTGTGATACTTCCGCATGAACCTTTTATACACCATTATATGCATCGATATGACTTAAGTTTTGGCCAAGCTGGGTTGCCTGGCTCCTGTGCTTACCCCTACGTCCCCGTTCATTCAGCTAGGTGGTAAAGGGAGCACCTCTGCGATTGTTACTGCCGGGTCAGCCGGATGTGTACCTCAGACTGGGTGAAGCCGAAAGCTAGCGTTCTTAAGGGAATATTCGGTCGGTGAACTAAAAGATGATCTTTCGTGTTTATTTATCTGCCCCCAGATGCTTTTCTGCTCTTTTTAGCAGTTCGGACATGCACTTTAGGGCATGCCTCCCAGGGAAAGGGACCCCTAACGGAACTATTCTCCCTGGAAGATGTTTCTTACTAACCATGTAATATAACATAACTAGTTGGGCACTTGTCTGCTAAAGCAATTATGGCCCTTACGCCTTGTCTCCATGCATGCCCCGGTTCTTTCATAATCGTGAGGGTATTCGGACACACTCCGGACTATAGGGTCCAGAGGTTGAAGCGAAAAGGTCCGCAATGACAAACGATCTACAATCCGTCTAGAAGGCATTTTTCATGTCATTTTAAATTACAGAGTCAATCCGACTCGGTATATTCTTCTTCAATACCATCCAACAGGCGGTCTAATTTACAGTCCTGTTGGGAATACTTTGCAGCCAGCTCTACCTGGCCATATACTAAGCTGACAGGGATCTCCTTTCCGTCAGGACCCATAGGGCCGACCTCGGCCATGTGGTTTGGGTCAGCCTTCGTGTACCGAGTCTTCACCATGGCCGAGGCCTCCCTGGCACCTTGACGGCAGGCCGATATCTTCCACAACCGAAAGCGCTGCCGCACTCCCTCCAGCTTCTTCGTAAGCTCCCCAAGGCCTTCGAGCATGGAGAGGGATGTCCACATAGCCTGAATGACACTCTGCATTGCCTGCCGAACTCGTTCGTGCAGTTGCAACAGCTCGGGAAGAAGGTCTCCCGTTGAACCGGGCATTTCCTTCGCAGGACGACCTATCAGCAGACCTACAGACATAGATCTGTTAATCGACTTCCTCGCCAAATTCTTTTTTCGAAGATTCGTTCATGCACTTACTAAAAATGCCGCGTCGAAGTCACCGATTCTCCTTTACGGAGGCAGACAGCTGAATACGAACATCCTTTAGTTCCTCGCCCAGCTGGGTATTGGCAACTTGAAGTTTGTTCTTCTCTTGCCTCACCCTCGTCAGCACGCTCTCGCCAGCCTTTAGTTGGCGTAGGAGTTGCTGCTTGTCCGGATTTGTTCCGGGCCCATCTGCACTATTATAGTCAGAATTGCACACCTGCCGCGCTTCACAACGAAATTATCTTTCGAAGCATATATTACCTGAGGGCGTCTCCTTGGCATTTTCTGAAGCAGCAAGTGCGGCCTCGAGTTGGGCCTTGCACTCTTCAAGCTCCCGAGACAGTTGCGTATTCTTCTTTGTAAGACACTGCATATCACATGATCCTTAAAACAGTTATCTTCACTGTTTCAAGTCTCGGGGGCTACTAACATATATAACCTTCAATTTTACCCACCTGTATGTCTTTTACATACTGCTTTGTGGCTCTGGCTAGACCATTTTGAGCGGCATGGAGATACGCGTCTCCTGTATTAAAGGCGTCCAACGCCTCTGGGGAAAAACATGCGCCACGAAGAATAGTCCGGCGACGCCTGTGTTTCAGGGCACTCTCCACCTCTGAATTGGTGGCAGATAGCCCGTCTGCATCCTCTGTCGGAGGAACGCCCGAGGCGCGCCCCGTACCCGTCTCCGCTTCTGGACCCGGCCTTGAACCTTGGCCGGCGGATATAGTCTGACGGGCTCTCTTCTTTCTAAGAAAATCATGAGCGTTAGTAAGACTCAAGGGCATAAACCCTAGGCGTTAAATTTGCATGCCGTACCATTGCTCCGGAGTCTCGATCTGGTCCGCACTTCTTCTTGGCCCGCCTGGCTTCAGCGGCCCTTGTTGGCTGCCCGCTGCGGGCTCGGCCTTCCGCCTCAAGGATTTACCCTGTGAAATGAAACACTATTAGTTCACGGCATTCAAGATAAAGCATGAATGGATCTCCTTAAAGATACTGGGACTTCGGTCTCGGTTACCTTTGAGGCTGGAAGTAGTCTGGGATAGTCGGCCGTAATGGCCACTAGGGTGTTATCCCTACTCAATTGATGAAACACCCCTTCAATTAACTCCACACATAAGTCTGGGTCCTCTTGGGAGTCCGGATCGAGGGATCGTTCCGGGTCCTCGGGTTGTGGAGGAGGGCTGTTTATCTCCTTCACTGTCTGGCGCAGCTCCTGCGTTAACATTGTTAGACTAAATGCTCAATTACCAGAATTTCGAAAGCGGGCCGGCAGGTGAAAATGTTTGCTCACCCAGCCAGGAGGATTGTACATAGAGAATCCGCCCTCCGGGTTGACATGGAGGAATTCCTCTTCTTCTCCCTTGTACATAGCGGATAAGATTCTCGTTAAAGTGGCGTCCGAATCTGGCCCCTTACGACCGCACCGGGTGGCGTCATCCTCCCCATTGAAATCCCACATAGGGTGGCCTCTGTATTGAAATGGCTGCACCCCTCGCATAATGCATATGGCCATGACCTTGATCATGGTCAGTCCGGAATAAGACAACAACCTTATCCGGCTCATCAAGTAAAGGACGTCCCGGTCAGTTTCTCTCTGAGGGTTCCGCGGGCGCCAGCTTAGGCGCTTCTTCAACGGAGCGTTATTGAACTCAAGGAGGCCGATCCGTATAGGGTCCGGCATGGGGAAGTCATCTATATAGAACCACTCCGAGGGCCAGTGCTCGGACGTCCTCTTTGGGGTACCGGATAGATATCCGGTCCCGGCGATGCGCCATAGTTCGGCTCCGCCCACTTGATAAATAGACCCCTCCTGAGAATGGGGCACGAGGCAAAACAACCTCTTCCACAGCGCGAAATGGGCTTCAACGCCCAAGAACAACTCGCAGAGGGCCACAAAGCCCGCAATGTGCAGAATGGAGGCGGGCGTGAGGTTGTGTAGCTAGAGGCCGTAGAACTCCAGCAACCCTCGGAGAAACGGATGAATTGGAAATCCAAGCCCTCTCATCAAATAAGGGACTAGGCATACCCGCTCTCCTCGAGAGGGATTGGGGACGCTCTCCGCCTGCTCTCCGTCGCTATAGGTAGCAATCCCGGCTCGAACTAGGACCATATATGCTGGGGGGAGAAGCCCCTTGGACTGAAGCACTACTAGCTCGCTATGCGGGACGGAACACCGCCCCCAATCTCCAGGCCGAGGGCTGGAGAGGCGAGAGGAGGAGCTGCACCGACCGGCCATGGTGGAATGGATCTCTGTCGAAGGCACTCTGATGAAGGCTCGCGGAGGGAAGATGGTGTGAATTGGATCTAAATCCCCGTCTCTTTTATGGGCGGTTCATTAACGCAACCAGGAGGGTGACTGAAAAAATCCCCTGGCTTTTCGCATTCGTTTGACACGTGGAAGATGGTCATTATGGGGCACAGAAGCGGAGGAGGGCAGCATGCACTGGAAGCCAGACACTATTCAACGGGCACAAGGAATTTGAAGAAGAACCCGCCTTGCAATGCCGAAGACAACTTGCGCGCCGGACTCGTCGTCAGTGAAGCCTGGTTCAGGGGCTACTGAGGGAGTCCTGGATTAGGGGGTGTCCGGATGGCCGGACTATGACCTTCGGCCGGACTCCCGGACTATGAAGATACAAGATTGAAGACTCCGTCCCGTGTCCGGATGGGACTTTTCTTGGCGTGGAAGGCAAGCTTGGCGATACAATATGAAGATCTCCTCCCATTGTAACCGACTCTGTGTAACCCTAGCCCTCTCCGGTGTCTATATAAACCGGAGAGTTTTAGTCCGTAGGACGAACAACAACCATACCATAGGCTAGCTTCTAGGGTTTAGCCTCTCTGATCTCGTGGTAGATCCACTCTTGTACTACCCATATCATCAATATTAATCAAGCAGGAGTAGGGTTTTACCTCCATCGAGAGCGCTCGAACCTGGGTAAAAACATCGTGTCCCTTGTCTCCTGTTACCATCCGCCTAGACGCACAGTTCGGGACCCCCTACCCGAGATCCGCCGGTTTTGACACCGACACCTATCCTATCATCTTTTACTTGGAAGGAGTTCCTGAACTCCATAATTCTGTAGTTACCAAGTCTGTACTCTTTCTTTCCTTTCAGTTGAAGCTTGTAGCTTGAAAATCGCCTGTCCTAATTGTGGAAACATTTCTTAAGTTTGTAAAATATATCCGCGGCACCTTTTTATGTTAAAACCAAATGTTCGTGACAGTTGGTTTCTGAAGATATTATTTTGTGACCCATTGCCAATCGACATATGCTTTCTGAAGATACTATTTTGAACCCTTTCTGAACATGTTCCCCAACGTAATGTGTTGGGAGACAACAATGCAGGGATTTGGTGCCCGGGGGGCTATGGAGGCAATGTGTTGGGAGACGATAATGAGGGCTACTTTGGTTGTTGGGGATGGTAAGCCCTGGGCAAGAAACCACCAAGGGCTGATTTCCCTACACACTTGAGATCCCCGGTAAATTAGT
>NC_057801.1:693418585-693518994 GCF_018294505.1 Triticum aestivum
CATGGCCGACGCCCAGCCGAATTCCGGCGGCCTGGCCATCAACCCGCCCCGAATGGTCAAGAAGAAGAAGGACAAGGCATCAAGGAAGCCGCGGGCGGAGTGCACGCCGGAGGAGATCGTCAAGTTTGATGCGGAATCAGCGAAGAGGAGGAACCGGAGGGCGGTCGACAAGGACAATGCCGCCGCGGCCAAGTTCGCCGCTGAGCGCGATGCGATGGAGGCCGCGCGGCGCAAGGCCGAGGTCAAGGAGAAGGAGGCCATCGTCAACAAAGCCCACGCCCTCCTCATGCTTGGCATTTGTCGTCCAGCGGGTTTCTCTACAGCGGCCATCGGCCCGGCGAGCATAGGCTCGTCGGTCGCTCAGCCTCCGCACTGCCAGTCGCCGACGTCGCGGACCACGTCTATGTCGTTCGGCTTTCCCCCGCCAAGGCATGACGGCCAGACCCGTTTCTTGGGGTCGCCGGACATTGGCGTGATCGCGCCGTCCACCCCGCGCCCCTCGGCCGTCATCGACCTCAACGTCACACCTGGGTCCAACAGCGGCGGTCGGCCGTCCGTCGAGATGCAAAGAAAGCAAGCACGACCGCCGTTTACGGGCACCATGCTGTCCCCCAGCGTCTTGTTCGACGGAATGCCAACACCAACACCATCGGTCGACGACTGTCGGTGTCAAAACCAGCGGATCTCGGGTAGGGGGTCCCGAATTGTGCGTCTAAGGCTAATGGTAACAGGAGGCGGGGACACAATGTTTACCCAGGTTCGAGCCCTCTCGATGGAGGTAATACCCTACTTCTTGCTTGATTGATCTTGATGATATGAGTATTACAAGAGTTGTTCTACCATGAGATCGTAGAGGCTAAACCCTAGAAGCTAGCCTATGGTTATGATTGTTTTTGTCCTACGGACTAAACCCTCCGATTTATATAGACACCGGAGGGGCTAGGGTTACATAGAGTCGGTTACAGAGAAAGGAATCTTCATATCTTAACCACCAAGCTTGCCCTCCACGCAAAGGAGAGTCCCATCCGGACACGAGACGAAGTCTTCTATCTTGTATCTTCATAGTCCAACAGTCCGACATATGCATATAGTCCGGATGTCCGAGGACCCCTTAATCCAGGACCCCCTCAGTAGCCCCTGAACCAGGCTTCAATGACGATGAGTCCGGCACGCAAATTATCTTCGGCATTGCAAGGCGGGTTCCTTCTCCGAATACTTCAAAGTAGATCTTAAACATAAGAATCGTGTCCGACTCTGCAAAAAAAAAATCCCACATACCACTGCAGAGAGTATAATATCCCACGAGTCCAATCTGCTGACAGCGCATAGCATGACATCACCCCACGGCCCGGTCTTTATTCGAACCGTTATTATCCCGCCCCTCCGTATTTCGAGGTGCAGTTTCATTGGCATGTCCTGTCAAAGCAGAGATCGTGTCCCCTTATCACGGGATTCTCATCAATGCGGGCATAGGTAACCCAACCGTGCCATCCGCACGGCGCTTGGGAAATAAGCGAGTTTTAGGGCGAGTGGGGAGGCGCATGATTTTTACTGCCTTTTTAAAGGTATAAGGATTACCCTCTTTCACCCACGCCCTCTTCCTCCTCTGGTCATCCATTCTCAAGCTCCAGCGCCCAAGCACCCATCTCTTCTGCCCAAAAAGCACTCCCATCATGTCTGGATCCGGAGCGCAAGGCAAGTGGATGGCCTCCTCCGTCAAGGAGAATGATATCAAGAAACTCCGGGAGGCCGGATACCTGGCCAAGAAGATCGCACACCGTCTCCCGGTGGTGGGACAGATCGTCCCCACTCCAGAACCCCACGAGAGGGTTGTATTCCTCCCTCACTTTGTTGGCGAGCTAGGGTTTCCCCTCCACCCATTCGTTCGCGGCCTTATGTACTACTACGTGATAGATTTCCATGACCTATCCCCAACTCCTTCCTCAACATCTCGACATTCATCGTCGTGTGCTAGGCCTTCCTCCGCATCCTGCCACACTTCGGATTGTGGCTAAAGATTTTCAACATGAAGCCAAAGGTGGTAGGCGGCGAACATGCTGAGTGCGGAGGAGCCATGGTGAGCAAGATGCCCAACGTCAAATGGCCATCAGGTAAATTCAACGAGTCCGTCAAAGGTTGGCAGGAATAGTGGTTCTATGTTACTGAGCCACGCGGCACCAAATGGGCTGCCGCCCCCGAATTCCGATTCGGAGCCCCACTGCGGCTCATGTCCCGGCCCGAAAAGGTCCTAAACTGCTACGTCAGACGAGCTGACGCCGCTCCAAGCGCGTATCAAGAGCATGTAGGACAAGAATATCAAACTTGTCGATGTGGCACAGGTGATGCTAATTCACCGGATCCTTCCCTACCAACGCCGGGCTTCCAATCTATGGGAGTTCGATCCGGCCAAGCACCAAACCCTGCTGGAGTTCTTCGGCACGACGCACAAAGACATCTGGAAAGTGCTTTTCAAGTCCGGCAAGTCGTGGTCGGACACCACCGAGGATCATGGGCACAAATTGTCCCGCCCCGCAAGTTCGGTAAGTCTTTATATGTTTTCAGGGTGTATCCTTTATTTGCATACCTTGGGGAAAACACCTAATATTTCCCTAACGATTCTCCCAGGGCTGGATAAAGAAGGCAGAGCGGATCTACTGTCCGGCTCCGCTGCCTGAGGAACATGACGGCCCACTTCTGATGAAGATGCTGGTCCTGGCGCCATATAAGGCGCCGAAGAAGAAGGCCAAGAAGGAGGCCAAGGAGACCAAGGGCGGGCTTCATCACAAGGGTACTTCAGACGTGATGTCCGAAGACACCGAGGCCCACTCCTCCGTCGAAAAAGATGAGGAAGAGGAAGAAGAAGAAGAAGAAGAGGAAAGTCAGCCCCCCCTGTGAGGGGGAGAAAGAAGAGAACGGCCTCCACACGTTTGGAGGCCAATACATCGAAGTAGGGGAAAGCATCCCTTCCAGACGAGCCTACCGTAGCCGCCGACAGCAGCCCGGAGTGGGAACCCAGGGTCAAGCCCCTGGCCAAATCATGAGTACCAAGAAACCCGGACACATCCATATATCCAGTCTCACTTTTGCATAGCAATAATGTATTGAGTCACTTATCCCGCAGTCCGGCCGGGTCCAAAATTGAGCGATCCTCGTCGGAAGATTCGCTGGACCCAGATGCAATGAAAAGCGAGGCCCTCCCGACGGCCTCCTCTCCCGAAGGCGCGAACGACACTGAGGTGTCGTCCCAAAGGGGCCCAGGCCAGGGCGAAGCCCAGGAGACCAACGGGGCGGCGCCCGGGGTCAAACCTCGGCAACCATGGGGAGCAGGCCCCCATGGATGCCGAAGGCGGAGGCCGTCCTGAATTCGGCCCCTAGCCAAAGGCAGCTCCGGAGACCAATATGGCTCCGGAATCAGGATGGCAACCTTCTTCAACAGAAGATGGTGCGCCTGTTCCACCGGTGACCTCAGTCCATCCAGAGGTGCCAGATATTTTATTGGCAGCGCTGCAAAGCGCTTCCATCATTGAAGAGCACCGTACCCTTATGGGTGCGGTGATTGAGAAGGTCCAGCTCGCCAAAAGCAGGCTGACCGAAGCTTGCACCAGCCTTGTAACAGGCTTTGAGGTAAGTTAGAGAATTTCATAATATAGATAGTAGCCCCTGATACACTCTTCGGTGTTTCAAAAAGAAAGCCGGACAGAGGATCAAATATTTTTCGCAGGAGACTAATTGGGGAATACCTATGTGAATGATCAGGCGTCGTTAGTGACTGCAACCTCTCATACTGCGGAGGTCTCCGGACTGAAGTAGAGTCTGGAGTGGGCTGAGAAGGAGCTCGGCCAAGTAAAAAAGAAATTGGAAGATAACCGAGGTATGGGATAATTTTGTTTGTATTTGAATGCAAGTGGATAGGTATTTTGACTCTAAAATGTCATGATATGTATTAGGAGCGGTGACCGAAGTCGAGGCTCTTAAGAAGGCGGTCGCCGAGGCCGAGAAGAAGGTGGCCAAGGAGTAGGCCGCTCGTGAAAACCACGAGGCCCGGGTCATTGAAGTTCAACAAGAAATCCAAGAAGCCATAAAGAAGTGCGAGACCTTGGAGCAGAGTATAAAGGATCAAGAGTCAAAACTCACCAAGGCTCGCCAATCCGCACACGATGCCCAGGCTGAAGCCCAGGGCGCCCTCTAGGAAATCCAGGAGGCCCGAAAGATCGCAGCAGGTAAGGCCTTTATTATGCAGAGCAAATATGCAAAGGAAAGGTTTCGTTTACTGACCCAGATTCAGAGTTCTCCAGGTGTGTTTGCGGATCTGCCGCGCAGCGTGTCTGACGCCGAACAATTCTACCGAGCCGAAGAGGGGAACTCTACAGAGAAACTGTTCTGGTCGCAATACCTTGCGCCAGAACACCCCATGCCCTTTACCGATCAGCTTAAGCAGCTCGTCGAGCTGCATAGGGCGGCCGAGCTAGCCTTCAAGGATTTAATTATCCGGCTATGGCCTGCCGAAGCGATTCCCAGTAGCTACTTTGGGCTGTTGAAGCGGCTGGTTAGTGCCTGCCCTCGGCTTGATGCCATCAAGCAGTCGGTCTGCATCGAAGGTGCGCGAATGGCCTTTGCCCACGCCTAGGTGCATTGGGCAAATATGGATGCTGTGAAGCTGATGACCGAAGGACCGCCCGAAGGGAAAGAGCACCGCAAGCCCGAGTTGTATTATGACAGTGTCTTAGAGGGATCCCGCCTTGTGGCGCAACAATGTGCCAAGGATATTATATTCCCATGAGTGTATGCATGTTACCCTATGCTGTAATATGAAACAAGATCGTGATGTAAAATAATGCTTGTTATTTGAACTATTACCTCCTGTGCGGCCATTTTTAAATTAATGCTGAGAGTTGGCCAGTCGTCGGTTTCTGCCCCCATGTAATAAGTACGGGGGTGTTCGGGATAAATCGAAACACTCTTTACTCCAGATTTTTGGTCCTTAAAGGAGGTGTTTAGCGTGGCGAACCATGCAATTGGACTATAAGGCTTTATCACTCTCATTTAGCCATAGGAGTTTGACAAAAGAAAGGTAGGCGCAACCCCTAGTGTTTGGAAGACCGAACCTGGGGCATTATAAAACACATGATCGGATAAAAACCGATCTGTTGCACGATGCATTAGTTATCACATACTCCCTCCGTCCTTTAAAGAGTGTACTTACAACTTTGTTGGAGGGTCAAACTATTTCAAAGTTTGACCGAGTTTGTGCAAAAATATATCAATGTTTGTGAAATCAAATAGGTATATGATGAAAGTATATTTTATCACAAATCTAATGCTACTAATTTGATGGCATAAATGTTGATGTATTATTATATAAACACGGTCAAATATAAAAAAGTTTGACTTTCCAAGAAAGTTGGAAGTACACTCTTTATAGGACGGAGGGAGTAATGCGGAAGAAATTGTTAAGGATTTTGTGACCTCTCGAACAGCTGACCAGCTCTCGCCGCATCATGACAGTTAGTTTTTGGCTTTCTCTACTGAGGTGCTCGTCCGGAAGAACCGGGACACAATCGCAGTAGTTCTCCCTTTACTACCCTAGCCGATATAGCGGAATGTAGGGTAGCAAGCACAGGAGCCGGGCAACCCAACTGTTGACCAAAGACATGATTCGGAGCCAATGCATATAATGCTATAAGTTCGGGGTGCCGAACTGTACTGTAAAAGTGTTCGGACTTTCTTGCCGTGTTATGGGGTACAATGAAGCCCCTGGCGAATTAAGACGTACCAGAATGTACGAGTGCAATTAAAAAATAACTAGACAAGGAAAAATCATGTAATAAGCAAACACTACCCATTACTTTTCATTGTAATTTGAAGAATACGTCAAAGCGTATGTATACAAGTAGTGCAATAAGCAAATAAGGCTATTTAACATGCCATTACTAAGAGCGAGCTGCGTGCGGGTATTTAAAATAGGTATGACGATCATTAGCAGAGACCTCCTGGGTATTCCCTTGTACGTCCAAGCCCCTAGCTTTCTTGGTGTATCCGTCCCGCTACGGGTCCGATGACCAGGTTTATCAGGAAAGGCCTCGAGAGGAGAAGGAACCTGAAAGAAAGAGAAAAAAGTGAAGGAATGTGGATCCAGGAGCGGTTGAGCCGCATTGTGGACCGCGGTCTAGATGTGCCTCCGCCCGTTCCCATGGTGTTTTGAGTGCGTAGTTGTGTACGCGCGGTACAAATTTCACCGCTTTCTTGGGGCTGGGAAGGAGGCCAAATTGCTAGCAGAGCTCTGGATGAGCCGAACGGTCCTGTTGCAGAGTAGCTCGGACTCGCTTAACGGTGTCCGGGGGCTTTATTAACGAATTGAGGCTTTGCCTAAGAAGGCTATTCTGTACTTCTGATGCAAGGGCTGCGGTGTGCTCCTCTGTACGAAGGGAGCGCTCCATGTTTCCATTGACTGTTATGACACCGCGAGGACCGGGCATCTTGAGCTTAAGGTGTGCATAGTGCGGTACCACGTTGAAACGAGCAAATGCGGTTCGTTTGAGTAGTGTGTGATAACCGTTGCGAAAGGGGACGATGTCAAAGATTAATTCTTCACTTTGGAAATTATCCAGGGATCCGAAGACCACTTCCAGTGTGATTGAGCCCGTACAGCAGACCTCTACACCTGGTATGACACCTCTAAAGGTGGTTTTTGTGGGCTTGATCCTTGAGGGATCAATACCCATTTTGCACACTGTATCCTGATAGAGCAGGTTCAGGCTGCTACCGCCGTCCATGAGGACGCGTGTGAGGTGGAATCCGTCGATAATAGGGTCTAGTAACAGTGCGGCTGAACCGCCATGACAGATACTAGTCGGATGGTCCCGTCGATCAAAATTGATCAGATAGGAGGACCATGGGTTGTATTTTGGGGCGACTAGCTCCATCACGTAGACGTCCCTTAGTGCGCGCTTCCGCTCCCTTTTGGGGATATGGGTAGCATATATCATATTCGCCGTTTTAACTTGGGGAGGAAACTTCTTCTGTCCCCCTGTGTTCGGTGGCTGGGGTTCCTCGTCATCGTCGCTTTGCGATCCCTTTTCTCTGTTTTCGGCGTTTAACTTGCTGGCCTGTTTAAAAACCCAACATTCTCTGTTGGTATGATTTGCTGGTTTACCGGCGACACCGTGGATTTGGCATGGACGATCGAGTATGCCGTCCAGGCTGGACGGGCCCGGGTTGTTTCTATTATATGGCTTTTTTGCTGACCGGACTTGGAGCCACTGAATCCGGCATTGACGATCGTGTCTTCAGAGTTATCGCCATTATTTCGACATTTGTGTTTACTGCGTCGGGGCTTGCCGTTACTGTCTCTGGCTTCAGAAGTTCCAGGCTTACTTGAGGTGATGTTGCTACGAGCTAACCAGCTATCTTCGCCCGCGCAAAAGCGGGTCATGAGCGTCGTGAGGGATGCCATGGACTTCGGCTTCTCTTGACCGAGGTGTCGGGCAAGCCACTCATCACGGATGTTATGCTTAAAGGCCGCTAGGGCTTCGGCATCCGGACAATCGACGATTTGGTTCTTTTTAGTTAAGAACCGAGTCCAAAATTTCTTGGCTGACTCTCCGGGCTGTTGGATTATATGACTTAAGTCATCGGCATCCGGTGGTCGGACATAAGTGCCCTAGAAGTTGTCAAGGAATGCATCTTCCAGGTTCTCCCAACTACCGATAGAGTTTTCGGGCAGACTGTTCAACCAGTGCCGAGATGGTCCCTTGAGTTTTAGTGGGAGGTACTTGATGGCATGGAGATCATCACCGCGGGCCATATGTATATGGAGAAGGAAGTCCTCTATCCATACGGCGGGGTCTGTTGTTCCATCATATGATTCAATGTTTACAGGTTTGAACCCTTCTCGGAATTCATGTTCCATTACTTCATCTGTGAAGCATAGGGGGTGTGCGGCGCCTCTGTGTCGGGCTACGTCGCAACGCAGCTCGAATGGAGCCGGTCTGCGGTATTCGGTCCGGACCGGTGTGTATTTGTTATAACCGGCGTGGTAGTCATCATCGCACATTGGGGCACACCCCCGCAATCCGTAGATCGATCTGGTCTAGCCTGCTCTGTTTTCCAAGTCGTACCACAGGTCATGTGTGTTTCCCCGAGTTGTTGTGTTTCTATTTGTTCGGCGACGTGGTGCCAGCTGGTGTTCGGGCTGAATTGCCGCTTTGTCTCGACCACGTGGTGGTCGGTCTACCGTATTATGCGTTGGCAGTGCTGGCTCCAGCACCTCGTCATCGAATTGAGGTAGCAATTTGCGCCTCGGGTGACTTTTGGTTGGTCGTTCGAGTCCATATTCCTCGGCTGCCAGGACCTCAGTCCATCTATGAGTGAGCATGTCTTGATCAGCTTGAAGCTGCCGCTGCTTCTTCTTCAGGCTCTTTGCCGTGGCTATAAGGCAGCGCTTGATACGCTCCTGCTCGATGGGTCCTCTGGCACAATAAACTCTTCGTTGCCGAGGCTCACCTCATCCTCGGAGAGAGGCATGTAGTTGCTGTCCTCCGAGTCGTCGTTCACGGCCTATTCATCGGGGCTGGCTTGCCCATCTTCTCGTTCAGCCTGTTCGAAACGTGGCTTGGCGGGGTCTTCGTTATCTTCGGCATCATCCGGCGTGCTACTCTCTCTAATGTCGGGATCGCTATTTTTACCATGGCGTGTTTTAGAGCGGCGCCGCTAACGTCGGCGCTTAGCCTGCTTCTCAGGAAGTTTATCATTGTCCGCCTCTTTTATGTCATCGCCATTGTCTTGTTTGGGTGTATCCACCATGTATATATCGTATGAGGAGGTGGCTGTCCAGCGCCCTAAGGGCGGTGGTTCCCGTTCTTCTCCGGCATCGTCATCCATACCATCGATGTCTTCAGAGTCGAAATCAAGCATGTTGGTCAAATCATTGACAGTGGCTATCAAGTGGGTGGTGGGTGGGCAACGAAGTTCTTCGTCCTCCGCTTCCCACTCAAGCCGGACATAGTTCGGCCAGGAATCTCCCGACAAGGAGAGAGACTTTAATGAGTTTAACACATCGCCTAGGGATGAGTGTAAGAAGATGTCCACGGATTTGATGAGTGCGGATGCACGCGGTTTGGATCCTGTTGTCGGAGACGAGTCCGAGGTTCCGATGACACGGGCCTCGTTGGAGGTCAGGTCTGTGTTTGGCTCTAGCGCCGCTGAGTCCGCTGCTTTCGTGGTGAGGTTGAGCCTCCCGCTCTCGGATGGCGTGCTCTGCTCTGGATCTAGGGCCAGTGCGGTTATCGGCGCAATCTCATGCACAAAATTTGATGACAGATTTAGGTCATGTTCATCGTGGCGGCAGGGCGCGGCTGTCATAGGCTCGAATCCGTCGAAGATCAAGTCTCCGCGGATGTCGGCGGTGTAGTTCAAGCTTCCGAATCTGACCTAATGGCCAGGGGCATACCTGTCGATCTGCTCCAAATGGCCAAGCGAGTTGGCCCATAGTACGAAGCCGCCGAATACGAAGATATGTCCGGGGAGAAAAGTTTCACCCTGGACGGTGTTGTTGTAGACGATTGGAGGAGCCATCAAGCCTTATGGTGACGACACAGTGGAACTCTCAATGAAAGCACCAATGTCGGTGTCAAAACCGGCGGATCTTGGGTAGGGGGTCCCGAACTATGCGTCTAAGGCTAATGGTAACTGGAGGCGGGGGACACAATGTTTACCCAGGTTTGGGCCCTCTCGATGTAGGTAATACCCTACTTCCTGCTTGATTGATCTTGATGATATGAGTATTATAAGAGTTGATCTACCATGAGATCGTAGAGGCTAAACCCTAGAAGCTAGCCTATGGTTATGATTGTTTTTGTCCTATGGACTAAACCCTTCGGTTTATATAGACACCAGAGGGGCTAGGGTTACATAGAGTCGGTTACAGAGAAAGGAATCTTCATATCTTAACCACCAAGCTTGCCCTCCACGCAAAGGAGAGTCCCATCCGGACACGGTACGAAGTCTTCTATCTTGTATCTTCATAGTCCAACAGTCCGTCATATGCATATAGTCCGGCTGTCCGAGGACCCCTTAATCCAGGACTCCCTCAACGACCCCTTCTACAACCAGTTCATGGAGGATGTGATCTACGACGGTGGGCATGGCCCTGCACGATCCCTAGGAGACCCAAAGTCAGGATGGCCACGCCCAATACATTGCCGATGAAGAGGCCGACGACCGTGCTGACTACGACCATGGTGACTCATGGCATGAAGACGATGACATCTATTGCAAAGGTGATGGTGACAAAGAAGAAGGCAATGACATTGATATTACTGGCGAGCTATTGTTCATCGACGAGCTCACCCAAAGAGCGGAAGCACAAAAGAGGAGGAAGAGCATTCGCACGGGTTCATATACACAAGAGGAGGACAAGTTGATTTGCCAATGTTGGATGGAGATTAGCCAAGATCCGAGGACGGGTGCGCAACAAAATGGCCTATTTTTTTTGGACGAGAGTCCACAAAACTGTCCATGAAAGGAAGAAGTTTGAGCTCTACCAAATTACAAGCAATCGTGGCATCACCTCGATTCAAAAGAGGTGTTTGTTCATCCAACAAGAGTGCAACAAGTATTGCGCCGCATTTGAGAGCGTTGAAGCACGACCCGTGATTGGTCTCGGCGTTGGGGACATGGTATGCTCTCCTCATCCTAGTCCTTTCCTTTCTACGGCCATGAGACTTCGGCCTTGTATATGTTTGCATGTCCAATTCTTGTTGATCATGTGGTGTAGGCATTTCAATCTTTGGAAGCATTCAAGGCCCGACACAATGACAAGCCGTTCAGTCTTACGCATTGTTGGACGATCATCAACAATCGCCCTAAGTTCAAGGATCAATACCGTGAACTTCAAAGGAAGAGAGGCAAGAAGACGACCAAGTTCGCCGGAGGTGGAGATGGCGAGGCGTTGAAGAGGCCGAGGGGCAAGACCAACTCCAAGGTGGATGACATACGTGATGCCTCATCCATGGCCTTGCATGAGACTTTGCATGGCATGATTGTCGGTGTCAAAACCGGCGGATCTCGGGTAGGGGATCCCGATCTGTGCGTCTTAGGCTGATGGTAACAGGAAGCAAGGGACACAATGTTTACCCAGGTTCGGGCCCTCTCGATGGAGGTAAAACCCTACTTCCTGCTTGATTAATATTGAAGATATGTGGAAGACAAGAGTAGATCTACCACGAGGTCGTAGAGGCTAAACCCTAAGAGCTAGCCTATGATGGTATGATTGTAATTGTGATCGGCCTTCTAAGGACCATGCTCTCCGGTTTATATAGACACCGGAGAGCTAGGGTTTACATGGAGTCGGTTACAAGGAAGGAAACATAATATCCGGATCGCCAAGCTTGTCTTCCACGCAAAGGAGAGTCCCATCCGGACACGAGCCGAAGTCTTGAGTCTTGTATCTTGACGCTTTAATAGTCCGGACGATGAATATAGTCCGGCTGTCTAGATACCCCCTTATCCAGGACTCCCTCAGTAGCCCCTGAACCAGGCTTCAATGACGATGAGTCCGGCGCGCGGTCTTGTCTTCGACATTGCAAGGCGGGTTCCTCCTCCGAATACTCCAAGGTTATTATCGAACACGTAGGTCGTGTCCGGATCCGCAAAATGATCTTCACATACCATCGTAGAGAGAATGATACTTCAACTGACAACTTTCAAACGATGTGACATGCCATTAGAGCCAGGTTATTATTTGAACCGTTTTTTCACAACCAGCCACAACGTATACTGCGAGGCGGTTTCCTTAGCACGTCTTGTCAAAGCAAAGATCGTGTCCCCTTATCACGGGATTCTCATCAACACGGGTGTGGGTAATCCAACCGCACCGCCAATCGCGGCGAGCGGGAGGCGAGCGGGTTCCACTAGGCAAGTGGGGAGGCGCAAAAAGCTCTTACCCTCTCTTATAAAGAGATAGGGCATCTTCCTTTTTCACCCACGCCTTCTCCTTCCGCTAACTCATTCCCCTATGCTCGAGCCCTAACGCCCAAGCGCTTTTCTTCTCCATCAAAGAGAGGGTTTCCAAAGATGTCCGGATCCGGAGTAGGAGGCAAATGGATGACCTCTACTGTCCGGGAGAAGGATATTAAGAAGCTCCGGGAAGCCAGGTATCTGGCCAAGAAGATTGGCCACCGTCTCCCACCGGCGGGACAGGTTGTCCCTACTCCGGAGCCCCACGAGAGAGTCGTGTTCCTTCCCCATTTTGTCCGTAGGCTCGGGTTTCCCCTCCACCCATTTGTACGTGGAGTCATGTATTACTACGGGGTTGATTTTCATGATCTTTCCCCCAACTCTTTTCTCAATATCTCAACGTTCATCGTCGCATGCGAGGCCTTCCTCCGGATTCCGCCTCACTTCGGCCCGTGGCTGAAGATTTTCAATGTGAAGCCCAAGGTGGTGAGTGGCGAACACGCCGAGTGCGGCGGCGCCATGGTGAGTAAGATGCCCAAGGTAGTCTGGCCGAAGGGCACTTTTAACGACTCCGTCAAGGAGTGGCAGCAGCAGTGGTTTTATATTACCGAACCACGCGGCGAAAAGTGGGCAACAACTCCTGAGTTCAGATCCGGAGCTCCACTGCGGCTTACGTCCTGGCCCAAGAAGGGCCCAAACTGGTGCTCGTCTGACGAGCTATCACTGCTCCAGACGCGTGTTCGGAGTATGGTTGATAAGAACGTCAAGCTCGTTGACATGGTCCAGGTGATGCTAGTTCGCCTGGTCCTCCCTTGCCAGCGTCGAGCCTATACTTTCTGGGAATTCGACCCAACTGAGCACCAAACCCTCCGGGAGCTCTATGATTCCTCCCATGAGGATATCTGGAAGGTGCTCTTTAGGTCCGGCAAATGGCCGGATTCCGCCGAGGATCGGGGGTATCAATTATCCCATTCTCCAAGCCCAGTAAGTTGCAGCCACACCCTGTCCATCCATGCTTTGGTTGGCATGTCCTGGGGGACAATTCTAATCATGTCTCGTCGTGACCTTAGGGATGGATAAAGGTGGAGCGGATTCAATGCCCGGCTCCACTGCCGGAGGAACCAGCCAGACCTCTTCTAATGAATATGTTGGCCCCTGCGCCTTACAAGGCGCCCAAGAAGGAGGCCTCTGAGAAGGTCAAGAAGACCCGGAGTGGCCTCCACCGTCACAAGGCTTCGGACGCCAGATCCGAAGGCTCCAGCGACGCTCCTTCCGATCACGAAGAGGAGGGGCAGAGGAGGATGAGCCTCGCTCTGCAGGCGGGAAGAAGCGTGCAGCTTCGCCGCCCCTGGAGGCCGAATCGCCCAAGAGAGGGCGAAGTTCCCCTTCAGAGGCATCCCCCCGGCTGCCGATAACAGCTCGGAGTGGGATCCCGAGGCCCAGCCCCTGGGAAAATCATAAGTAACCGAAATCCGAATACGCCTATGTATCCAGGGTCGTCTGGGCATAGTATTTTTAACTGACGCCACATTTCATACAGCCCGGCAGGGTCTCCTGCCGGACAGTCCTCATCGGAGGATTCGTTGAGCTCGAATGCTGTGGCTAGCGAAACGCCTCCGGGGACTCCTCTTCCGAAGTCTGGGCGCGACACCGAGGTGTCGTCTCAAAGAGGCTCAGAGCCGGATAAGGTTCTGGGGGCATCTAAGGCTCCCGGATCGGGCAAGCGGCCACCTTCCATGAAGGGAAGTTTGACCACTGCACCGGCAACCTCTGTCTATGCAGAGCTGCGGGTTGGCCTGTTAACAGTGTTAAAAAATGCATCCGTCGTCGATGACCATCGGACCCTTATTGGTACGGTGGTTGGAAAGATTCAGGCTGCCGAAAGCGGGCTGAATGAGTCCTGTCTTGGCCTTATAAAGGCCTTTGAGGTATGGTTTCTAAGGAACCTTTAAAGAATTAGTATGATATGAGGAGTAGCCCCTGATACACTGTCCAGAAAAAGAGAGCTGGGCAGGGGATCAAATCCTCAATTGTAATGGGAGCCTTTATTTAATGATGTATACCCATGTATTTGAAAACAGGCGTCTGCGGAGAGGACGGCCGCTCATGATGCGGAAGTGTCCGAACTGAAAGAGAGACTGAAACGGGCCGAAGAAGAACTTGGCCGTGTGAAGAAGCAATTGGAGGAGAAGCAAGGTATGTTTGAACATTTATTACGTTGGGCACAAATCAATAAGTGTGCCTATTGAAAAGTATTTATGTTATACGCCCTAGGAGCGAGTGCCGAATATGAGGCGCTGAAGAAGGCAGCGGCTGATGCCCAAGAGAAGGCTGCCGCCGAACAGGCGCTGCGTGAAAAACACGAGGCCAGGGTCGTCATAGCTGAGCGGGAGCTTCAGGATGCTGTGACGAAAAGCGAGAGCTTGGAGTAGAGTCTAGTAGGGAAAGAATCCAAACTCGCCCAAGCTCTCCAAGCCGTGGAAGATGCTCGGGAAGAAGCCCGAGGTGCTGTACGGGACATTCAGGAGGCCCGGAACTTGCGGTTGGTAAGGCCTGTTGTATCTATGGTCGTTACTATGTTATAATGTGGAGAACTCTAAGCGGCAAGCTGAATTCTTGATTTTACAGGGGCGTTTGTAGATCTGCCTCGTAGCATATCAGATGCTGCCCAATTTTACCGGACTGAGGAGAGGGAGTCTGCGGGGAGGAACTTCTGGTCGCAGTATCTGGCGCCAAACTATCCGGTGCCTTTTATCGATCAGCTGAAGCAGCTGGTCGAACTTCACCAGGCGGCCGAACTAGCCATGAAGGACTTGGTCATCCGGCTGTGGCCTGCAGAGCCGATTCCCAGCAGTTTCTTCGGACTCGTCAAGCGGATTGTGGGCGCCTGTCCTTGTCTTGATATTATCAAGCGACCAGTCTGTATAGAAGGTGCGCGAATGGCTCTTGCCCATGCTAAAGTGCATTGGGGAAAGCTTGACGCAGAAAAGCTGATAACTGAGGGGCCACCAGAGGGTAAGGAGCATCGCAAGCCCGAACTGTACTATGAAGGTGTAATGAAGGGTGCCCGCCTCGCGGCGGATAGGTGCACCAAAGATGTTATATTTCCTTGAGGGCATTCTTGCCAATGTTTGTAATATGGGATAATGGCACTTTTATTATATGTTGCCTGTTTTGTTGGAATATATGTTCTTCCTTTGCGGCTGTATATTGCATGTAAATTCTGAGAGTTTGCCAGTCGTCGGCTTCAGCCCCCATGTGAGAAGTACGGGGGTGTTCGGGGTATTTCTGAACACTCTTTATCCCATGGTTGGGTCCTTATAAGGAGGTGTTTATCACCGCAAATCAGGCAATCAGACTATAGGGCTTTACTACTCTCACTTAGCCATAGGAATTCGAGTATGGTCGGCACAACCCCTAGTGTTCGGAAGACCGGACTAGGGGCTCTATTGGCACCTGATCGGAAGACCGATCCGTTGCAATCTGCATTTTATAGTGGCTTTATGCGGAATAAATCTTTAAGGATTGTGCAACCTCTCGAACAGCTGACCAGCTCTTGCCGCATCATGACAGTCGGTTTTTGGCTTTCTCTACTGAGGTGCTCGTCCGGCAAAACCGGGATACAATCGCAGTAGTTCTCCCAGCGCTACCTTTGCCGACGGAACGGAACGTAAGGCACCAAAACATGGGAGCCGGGAAAACCCAACCAATGACCCAAGACATGATTCAGAGCTGATGCATATAGTGCTATAAGTTCGGGGTGCCGAGCGACCGAGAAGGTGGTCGGACTTTTATTGCCGTACTGTGAAGCCCTTGGCATAACCAGGCGCAATACGCAGCATGGCTGTCGCTTTTATGGCAAAGAAGCATCGATGATAAACGACGGCCGGTGCAAGTTTATTTAAGTCTACGCATTGTAGTAGGATGATATGACTATGCATATGAATGCGATTTATGATTATGAAAAAGAGATGGTTTTTTGGCGGAACCTGTGGTGGCCGGACTGAAGGGGTCTGTGAATGGATCGAAGGTGAATCCGAACTGCCGTCTAACTGCATGGTCCTGTCCTTGTGTGTCCGGGCCAACTTCACACCGCCAAACCCGTTCTGCATAAAAGTTAGTTTGTGAAGGTAAGTGCACGGAGGCCGCCGAACTTCCTCCTGTGGTTGGTCCAAAGGTTCCTGATCGGACCCTGATGACCCCAGCCGCTATTCAAGAAGCAGCCCGGACTCCTCGGTTGGTGTCCGGATAGTTGGCTGTCATATCAAAATATTGACAGGCATGCGCGACTTGCTACTCTGGAAGCTGTATGATCTCCACTTCTAAGGGCGGGGTTTGGCTCTGCACGCAGGTGTGGGTGTATTACCGGTGCTGGCCTGATGATTTACCACGTGGAATCTAGCCAACGTGGTTCATCTTGTTAGCATATACCGTGTGATACAGTATAGGGGGAATGCGCCAATGGCGCGGCCTTATTTGGTTATCTGAAAACAACCGTTAGGGCGGCGGGCCAATGAACCTGGCCTTTGTGCCTGACACCTTGTAGAAGGTGATATTTGCATGCCCGCTTGGGCTTTATTGTTTAAGGAGCCCCTGGACTGTTAGGTCTGGGGGTATGCAATTGAATTGTTGTGGTTTGTATGATAGGGGGCGATCGGCCGTACTGTTGTGCTGGGGGGGGGGGCTTTTGACTAAGAGCCTCCCCTCAATGTTTCCGGCACACGCCCGGTTGCTTTAATTTGGAGATCCGACATTCTCTATTAGTATGTTTTGCCATTCTTTTGGGAGTACCGTGAATTTCGCACGGCTGATCGAGTTCATGGCTTGGGCCGAATAGGCTTGAGCTGTTCATTGTCCGTTGACCGGACTGGGATTTGCTGAACTTGATACCAGCTTCCCTGATTTGCCATTTATGACCGTTGCACCGGGGATTGAGGCTGCTTCTTTGTGTATCCTTCTTGCTGGTTTGGACCGTAGTGGTGTGCGGACGTCGGGTTGTGTGCCTTTGGTTTTCCTGCTTAGGTTGAGGTAGCCAGTTGTGCCGCGTGTGCCCTTTGTTAGGGCGGTCGAGTCCGTACTTCTTGGTGGCCAGGATCTTGGTCCACCTATCTATTAGCAAATCCTGTTCGGCTTTAAGCTGCTCTTGCTTCCTTTGCAGACTCTTTGCAGTGGCTATGAGTCGCCGCCTAAAGTGAACTTGTTCCACTGGATCTTCAGGCATGCCGAATTCGTCATTGTCGAGGCTTACCTCGTCTTCGGAGGGGGGTGTATAGTTGTCCCTCTCCAAGTATCCCATCGTGGCATGTACGGCCTGCTTGATGGTCGGCTGATCAGGACTATATTCCTCTTTGGTACTATCCGAATCATCTCCGGGACCGGAATTGATGTGGCGGGGTTTGGAGTGGCGCCGAAGATGCCCATGTTTTGTTTTTCCTCCCGAGGGGTTGTCCTCCACTGCCTCATCGCCATTGGTTTCTTTTGGAGTGTCCACCATGTATATATCGTTTGGAGAGGTGGTTGTCCACTGCCCTGTGAGCGGTGGCTCCTGTACGTCTCCGGCATCGTCGTCCATACCGTCGATGTCTTCGAAGTTGAAGTCGAGCATGTCGGTTAAATCATCGATCGTGGCGACAAAGTGGGTGGTGGGTGGGTAGTGAATTCCTTCGTCACCTGCTTCCCACTCAAGCCGGACATAGTTTGACCCAGAGCCTCCTGACAAAGAGAGAGACTTCAATGAGTTCAGCATGTCGCCAAAGGGCGAGTGCTGAAAGATGTCCGCAGCGGTAAACTCCATTACCGGAGCCCAGCCTGGCTTGAGAGTGAGCGGACCAGGACCAACAACCGGATGTGAGTCTGGGGGGCCAGGGTTACAGGCCTCCATAGAGGTAAGGCCTGTGTTCGGCTCCACCGCCGATAAGTGTGCGGCCTACGGGGCGGGGTCCAGCCCTCCGTCCATAGGCAACGCAACCTGCCCTGGATTTAGATCCGGGGCTGCTTCGGGGATGATGTCCCGGGCACTGTCCGACAGCAGGTCTAGGCCATGCTCGTCGTGGCTGTCCGGCGCTCCTGGCGCAGGCTCGAACCCGTCGAAGATCAAGTCCTCGCGGATATCTGCCTTGTAGTTCAAGTTTTCGAACCTGATCTAGTGGCCAGGGGCGAAGCTGTCGATCTGCTCCAACTGTCCAGGCGAATTGGCCCGCAGTGCGAAGCCACCAAACACAAAGATCTGTCCGGGGAGGAAAGTCTCACCCTGGACCGTGTCGTTGACGATTGAAGACGCCATCAAGCCTCGAAGCGACGACACAGAGGAACTCTCAATGAAAGCACCAATGTCGGTGTCAAAACCGGCGGATCTCAGGTAGGGGGTCCCGATTTGTGCGTCTTAGGCTGATGGTAACAAGAAGCAAGGGACACAATGTTTACCCAGGTTCGGGCCCTCTCGATGGAGGTAAAGCCCTACTTCCTGCTTGATTAATATTGAAGATATGTGGAATACAAGAGTAGATCTACCACGAGATCGTAGAGGCTAAACCCTAAGAGCTAGCCTATGATGGTATGATTGTAATTGTGATCGGACTTCTAAGGACCATGCTCTCCGGTTTATATAGACACCGGAGAGCTAGGGTTTACATGGAGTCGGTTACAAGGAAGGAAACATAATATCCGGATCGCTAAGCTTGTCTTCCACGCAAAGGGGAGTCCCATCCGGACACGAGCTAAAGTCTTGAGTCTTGTATCTTGATGCTTCTATAGTCCGGACGATGAATATAGTCCGGCTGTCTGGATACCCCCTTATCCAGGACTCCCTTAATGATGTCTCAAAAGGATGTGAGACTATATGATTTTGTAGGGATAACTTTCCTTGGCCATGTTATTTTGAGAAGACATAATTGCTTTATTAGTATGCTTGAAGTATTATTGTTTTTATGTCAATATTAAACTTTTACTTTGAATCTTATGGATCTGAATATTCATGCCACATTAAATAAAATTGCATTGATAAATATGTTAGGTAGCATTCCATATCAAAAATTCTGTTTTTATGATTTACCTATTCGAGGATGAGCAGGAATTAAGCTTGGGGATGCTTGATACGTCTCCAACGTATCTATAATTTTTGATTGTTCCATGTTATTATATTATCTGTTTTGGATGTTTTGTATGCATTAATATGCTATCTTATATTATTTTTGGGACTAACCTATTAACCTAGAGTCCAGTACCAGTTTCTGTTTTTCCTTGTTTTTGAGTTTTACAGAAAAGGAATATCAAGCGGTGTCCAAACGGAATAAACTTTCGCGATGATTTTTCTTGGACCAGAAGACACCCACGTAACTTGGAGAGAGGGCTAGAAGAGTCCCGAGGAGACCACAAGCCTCTAGGGCACGCCCCAGCGGGGCGCCCTGAGGGCTTGTGGCTCCCTGAGGTGTCCTCCAACCCTAGTTCCACCTCTATAAATTCCAAAATATTCCCCAAACATCATAAGCGTCCACCAAAATACTTTTCCGCTGCCGCAAGCCTATGTTCCCGTGAGATCCCATCTTGGGGCGTTTTCCAGCACTCTGTCGGAGGGGGATTCGATCATGGAGGGCCTCTACATCAACCTTGTTACCCTTCTGATGAAGCGTGAGTAGTTTACCATAGACCTATGGGTCCATAGCTAGTAGCTAGATTGCTTCTTCTCCCTCTCTGATCTTCAATACAATGTTCTCCTTGATGTTCTTGGAGTTCTATCCAATGTAATATTCTTTTGCGGTGTGTTTATCGAGATCCGATGAATTGTGGATTTATGCTTAGATTATCTATGAATATTATTTGTGTCTTCTCTGAACTCTTTTATGCATGATAAAATATCTTTGTATTTCTCTCTGAGTTATCGTTTTGGTTTGGCCAACTAGATTGGTTTTTCTTTCAATGGGAGAGGTTCTTAGTTTTGGGTTCAATCTTGTGGTGTCCTCACCCAATGACATAGTAGGGGTAGCGAGGCACGTATTGTATTGTTGCCATCAGTTATAAAAAGATGGGGTTTATATCATATTGCTTGAGTTTATCCCTCTACATCATGTCATCTTACTTAAAGCGTTGCTCTCTTCTTATGAACTTAATACTCTAGATGCAGGCAGTACTCGGTCAATGTGTGGAGTAATGGTAGTATGTAGAATTGTTTCGATCTACTTGTCATGGACATGATGCCTATATTCATGTCATTGCCTTAGATATCATCATAACTATGCGCTTTTCTATCAATTGCTTGATAGTAATTTGTTTGCCCACCATATGTTTTCTTTCAAGAGAGAAGCCTCTAGTGAAACCTATGGCCCCCGGGTCTATTTTCCATCATATATTTTCAGATCTATAGTCCAAAAAACAAAAATACCTTGCTACAATTTATTTATATTTACTTTAGTTTGCCTTTTTATTTATCTTTTATACCTATCTTTATCAGATCGCACTCTTGTTCATGACCGTGAAGGGATTGACAACCCCTTTTTCACGAAGTGTGCAAGTGTTTGTTAGTTTGTGCAGGTGCATATACTGGGGACTTGCTTGTGCTTCCAGCTGGAATGATACCTTGGTTCTTAACTAAGGGAAATACTTATCTCTACTTTGTTGCATCACCCTTTCCTCTTCAAGGAAAAAATCAACGCAAGCTCAAGAAGTAGCATAGAACACACCATATCACATCAACCTTGGACCCATTCCCGACGTGCATCGTCACTTCGTCCTTAGCCAATCTTTGTTTATTCTGCAGCTCCTATTTCGAGTTACAAATATGAGCAACCAAACCAATATCAAATACCCAGGTGCTACTATGAGCACTAGTAAGGAACACATCAATAACATGTATATCAAATATATCTTTGTCCACTTTGCCATCCTTCTTATCTGACAAGTATTTGGGGCAGTTCCGCTTCCAGTGACCATTTCCCTTGCAGTAGAAGCACTTAGTTTTCGTCTTGGGTCCAGCTTTGGGCTTCTTCACGGGAGCGGCAACTTTCTTGCCGGTCTTCTTGAAGTTCCCTTTCTTTCCCTTGCCCCTTTTCTTGAAACTGGTGGTCTTGTTAACCATCAACACTTGATGTTGTTTCTTGATTTCTACCTCCGCCGATTTCAGCATCACAAAGAGCATGGAAATCGTTTTCGTCATCCCTTGCATATTATAGTTCATCACGAAGCCTTTGTAGCTTGGTGTAAATGACTGAAGAACTCTATCAATAACACTCTCAACTGGAAGATCAATTCCCAGCTGAGTCAAGTGGTTGTGGTACCCAGTCATTCTGAGTATGTGTTCACTGACAGAACTATTCTCCTTCATCTTACAGCTAAAGAACTTGTTGGAGACTTCATATCTCTCAACCCAGGCATTAGCTTGAAATATCAACTTCAGATCTTGGAACTTCTCATATGCTCCGTGGCGTTCGTAACACTTTTGAAGTCTTGTTTTCAAGATGTAAAGCATGGCACACAGAATTATCGAGTACTCATCAGATCGAGCCTGCCATACATTCATAACGTCTGCATCAGCTCTTGCAACAGGTCTATCACCTAGCGGTGCATCAAGAACATAATTCTTATGTCTAACAATGAGGATAATCCTCAAGTTACGGACCCAGTCCGTGTAGTTTCTACCATCATCTTTCAACTTAGCTTTATCTAGGAACACATTAAAATTCAAGGGAACGGTAGCATGGGCCATTGATCTACAACATAGATTTGCAAAGAATATTATGACTAACCTCATGATAAATTTTAGTTCACATAATTAAATTACTAATGAACTCCCACTTAAATCAACACCCCTCAAGTCGTCTAAGTGATACAGGATCCAAATAACCTAAACCATGTCCGATCATCACGTGAGATGGGGTAGTCTTCAATGGTGAACATTCCATGTTGATCATATCTACTATATGACTCATGTTCGACCTTTCGGTCTCCAGTGTTCTGTGATCATGTCTGTACATGCTAGGCTCATCAAGTTTAACCTAAGTATTCTGCATGTGCAAAACTACCTTACACCCGTTGTATGTGAACGTAGAGTCTATCACACCCGATCATGACGAGGTGCTTCGAAACGACGAACTTTAGCAATGGTGCATACTCGGGGAGAACACTTTTATGTTGAAATTAAGTGAAGGGATCATCTTATAATGCTACCGTCGTTCAAGTAAAATAAGATGCATAAAGGATAAACAACACATGTAACCAAAATACATGACATGATATGGCCATCATCATATTGTGCTTTTGATCTCCATCTCCAAAGCAACGTCATGATATCCATCGTCACCACTGCAACACCTTGATCTCCATCATTGCGTCGGGGTCGTCTCGTCAACTATTGCTTCTACAACTATTTCTAACGCATAACAATAAAGTAAATCAATTATATGGCGCTTAGTGATTGACACGCAGGTCATACAATAATTAAATACAACCCTAAGGGTCTTGCCGGTTGTCGTACTCATCGGCATGCAAGTCGTGAACTTATTCCAAAAAATGATCATCTCACACATCGACATGTATCATATCACGTCTTGACCATATCACATCACAGCATACCCTGCAAAAAGAAGCTAGTTAGACGTTCTCTACTTTATTGTTGCAAGTTTTACGTGGCCGCTACGGGCAACTAGCAAGAACCGTTCTTACCTGCGCAAAACCACAACGGTGATTATCAAGTTGCTATTTAACCTTCTACAATGACCATCGTAATCAAATTAGATTCAACTAAAGTGGGAAAAACAGACACCCGCCAGCCACCTTTATGCAAAATAGTTGCATGTTAGTTGGTGGAACCGGTCTCATGTACGTGGACATGTAAGGTTGGTACGAGCCGCTTCGTCCCACAATACCACCGAATCAAAATATGACATAGGTGGTAAGCAATATGAACATCACCGTCCACAACTCCTTTGTGTTCTACTCATGCACATCATCTACGCATAAACCTGGCTCTCATACCACTGTTGGTAAATGTTGCATGTAAAACAAATTTTTTATGCACATGCAAGATCTATCCATGGAGATGCATAGCTACGAGAGAGGGGGGAATCTACATACCCTTATAGATCGCTAAGCGGAAGCGTTTATCAACACGGTTGATGTAGTCATACACCTTCACTACCCGTTCTGATCAAGCACCAAACGTATGACACCTCCACATTCAACACACATTATGCTCGATGACGTCCTCGCCTTCTTGATCCAGCAAGAGGGGTGAAGTAGTAGAAGAGTTCTGGCAGCACGATGGCATGGTGACGATGGTGGTGAAACTATTTCCGCAGGGCTTCGCCAAGCACAACAGATTTAGAGCGGAGGATGAACTAGAGGGAGAGGGGGTGCTAACACACGTCTTGGTGAATCGTGGTGCGTGGCGCCCTAGGGTGCCTGCCAAGGTGCGCCCCCTTCCATACTTGGCGCATGGGGGAGGGGAGGAAAGGGGGCCGGCGGCCCTAGGACACCTCCCCTCCTTCTTCCCTGCGTGGAGAAAGGCAAGAGGGGGGCCGACCCCTCCTTCCTTCCTAGGGCCGGTGGCCAAGAGGTGGGGCATGCCAGCCCCCTTGTGGTCTGGTGTGCTCCCCTCCTTTTGGCCCGATAGTCCCAATAACTCCCCGTGGCCATCTGGAACCTCTTCCGATGATTCGATAATTATCTGGTGTATTTTGGAACCCTTTTGGAGACCGATTCCTATCATCCTATTTATCAATATTTACCTCTAGACCATTCCGGAGCTCCTCGTCATGTACGTGATCTCATCTGGGACTCCGGACAACATTCGGTCACTGTCGGTGTCAAAACCGGCGGATCTCGGGTAGGGGGTCCCGAACTGTGCGTCTAGGCAGATGGTAACAGGAGACAAGGGACACGATGTTTTTACCCAGGTTCGGGCCCTCTCGATGGAGGTAAAACCCTACTCCTGCTTGATTAATATTGATGATATGGGTAGTACAAGAGTTGATCTACCACGAGATCAGAGAGGCTAAACCCTAGAAGCTAGCCTATGGTATGATTGTTGTTCGTCCTACGGACTAAAACTCTCCAGTTTATATAGACACCGGAGAGGGCTAGGGTTACATAGAGTCGGTTACATTGGGAGGAGATCTTCATATCGTATCGCCAAGCTTGCCTTCCACGCCAAGGAAAGTCCTATCCGGACACGGGACGAAGTCTTCAATCTTGTATCTTCATAGTCCGGGAGTCCGGCCAAAGGTCATAGTCCGGCCATCCGGACACCCCCTAATCCAGGACTTCCTCAGTAGCCCCTGAACCAGGCTTCAATGACGACGAGTCCGGCATGCAAATTTGTCTTCGGCATTGCAAGGCGGGTTCCTCCTTCGAATACTTCATAGAAGATGTTTGAACACAAGGATAGTGTCCGGCTCTGTAAAATAAGTTCCACATACCATCATAGAGAGAATAATATCTGCACAAATCTAATCTGCTGACGTATTCCATAGCGTGACGTCATGCCACAGCCAAGCCTTCATTTGAATCGTTTTACTGTCCCGCCTCAGCGTGTTTAGCGAGGTGGTTTCCTTGGCACGTCTTGTCAAAGCAGAGATCGTGTCCCCTTATTCCGGGATTCTCATCAATACGGGCGTGGGTAACCCAACCGCGCCATCAATCGCGGCGCTTGGGAGATAAGCGAGCTTAACTTGGCTGGTGGGGGCACGCAGCTTTGGCCGCCCATATAAGGGGATAAGAATTCACCCTTTCAATCTACGCCTTCTTCCTCCTTCGCTTATCCATTTCCGCGCACTCCAGCTCCAGCGCCCAAGTCCGCACTTCCCACCTCAACCTTCTCCAATCATGTCCGGAGCTGGAGGTAGATGGATGGCCTCCACCGTCACGGAGGGGCACATCAAAAAGTTGAGGAAAGCCGGATACTTGTCTAACGACATCGCGCACCGGCTCCCAGATGAGGGGAAACTCATCCCCACCCCTAGGCCCCATGAGAGGGTCATGTTTCTACCCCATTTCCTCCGTGGACTGGGCTTTCCTCTTCACCCATTTGTCCGGGGGCTCATGTTCTACTACGGCCTGGATTTCCACGATCTGGCCCCGAACTTCATCCTCAACATCTCGACGTTTATCATCGTGTGTGAGGTCTTCCTCCGCATCCAGCCCCACTTTGGCTTATGGCTGAAGACCTTTAATGTCAAGCCAAAGGTCATGGGCGGCCGGCAAGTGGAGTGCGGAGGCACCATGGTGGGCGAGATGGCCAACGTCACATGGCTCAAGGGCTCCTTTGTGGAAACCATCAAAGGGTGGCAATCGGGGTGGTTCTACATCATCGAACCGCGTGACCCTGAATGGGCAGCGGCCCCTGAGTTCCGATCTGGCATCCCCACATGGCTCACCTCATGGAAAGAGACGGGCCTATCATGGGGTAATTCGGCAGAGGTGACCGGACTCCAAACCTGCGTCAAAGACCTGACCGACAGGAAGGTGAAACTTGTCACTGTAGTCCAGGTCATGCTCTTCCGCCGGATCCTCCCGTGTCAACGACGGGCTTTTAATTTGTGGGAATTCGACCCGGCCCAACACCAAACTTTGTCCAGGCTCTTCGACACAACGCACGAAGATGCCTGGAAGGTGCTTTTCAAGAGCTCCGAGGTTCACCCTCCCACTACCGAGGATCACGGATTCTGCGCGAAGCGCCAAGCCAGCGTGGTAAGCTTAGTTTACCCATTACAGGGTACTTGTTTTTCATAGTTTGACTCTATGCGGGATCTAAACTCCCATTCCTTTAACAGGACTGGCAGAAGAAGGCCGGACAGATCAACTGTCCGGCTCCTTTGCTCGAAGGCCCAACAGACGCCCGCTTGGCAAAGCTGCTGGTTCCGGCACCTCACGTGGTGCCGGAGAAGAAGGCCAAGAAAAAGGCCACGGGGACTCGAAAGAGTTCCTGACGCCTGGTGGTGTCAGATCCGTCACCCGACGACCCCAAAGCGCACTCCGCCTCTGAAGACGAGGAGGAGGAAGGATAAGCCCCTCCCCCTCCAATGGGGGGAGGAAAGAAAAGGAAGGCCGCCCCAACTGGGGAGGCCGGAGGGTCCAAGAAGGGGAAGACCCTTCTTCCGGACTATGCCTCCGACGCCAACGACGACAGAGAGGAATGGCCATCCAGGGCCAAGCCCCTGGCAAAATCGTAAGTATCCGGATACCAGAATAACTTATGGCGTTCCTCTGTTGTACAGTACCTTCTGACGACGAATTCAATCATGCAGTCCGCCCAAGGCTCAGCTCGGCGATTCGTCAAGCGGCTCCCTAGATTCGTTGGATGTGAATAGCGCTTCACTTCTGACGGCCTCCTCCCCTCGCCCTACGGACGATGCCGAGGTGGAGTCCCAAAAGGGGCTAAACCAGGAGGAGGTGGTCCTGGAGGCGCCACAAGGTGACCTCCCAGACTCCAGGCCCAGAGGGGATGAAGCCCCAGAGGGATCTAAGTCCAGCCCTGGGCCGGACACCGTTCCGGAACCTTCAGTGATTCCGGAGTCTTGTAGGCGCCCCCCTCGCAAGAAGGGAAAGCCTACGACACCGGCGGCCTCCGTCCAACTAGAGGCGCCGGACAATTTGCTGGAGGTGCTTAACGGCGCCTCCATCGACGAGGAGCACCGCACTGTTATGAGTGCGGTGATTCAGAAGGTTCAGTCCGCCAAGAGCGGGCTGACAGAAGCCTGTACCAGCCTTCTAACAGGCTTTGAGGTATGTATTTAAAACATGTAAAAATGTTACCGCATAGACAGTAGCCCCTGATGCTCAGTTTGGTGTTCGAAAAGAAAAACCGGACTGAGGATCTAAAAAGATATACGCAGGAGTCTAACATAAATATGTCAATATGGGAATGCAGGCTGCGCTGCTGACCTCTGCCGCACTGACTGCGGAGGTTGATGCATTGAAGTAGAGCCTCGAGCGGTCCGAGAACGAGCTCGGCCGTGCCAAGAGGCAGCTCGAGGACAAGGAAGATAGGTAGTACCTTATGTAAGTATATAAAAATACCTGGTTGCAAATAATGACAGGACCAACGTGAATATTACAGGGGCCACAACTGAGGTGGCGACCCTGAAGGAAGTGCTTTCCAAGGCCGAAGACAATGTGGCCATGGAGCGCTCCGAGCGAGAGAAACAAGAGGCGCAGGTGGCGGAGGTGCGGCAAGAGCTTAATGCTCTTGTGAAAAAACATGAGAGTTTAGAGCTTGACTCGAAGACTCGAGAGTCCGAGCTTGCCTCGGCACTTGAAAGCGCCAAATCTGCCAAGGCCGAAGCCCAGAAAGCCCTCCAGGAAATTGAGGCGATGAAAAGGATTGCGGCGGGTAAGGCATTCTTTATGAAAAGCAAGCACGTGAAAGTAAATTACCTGTTACTTACCCGAATCTGGAGCTCTCCAGGAGCATTCGCAGATCTGCCCCGCAGTGTATCCGACGGCTCCGCATTCTACCAGGCCGAGGAAGGGAGCTCGACGGAGAAGGTGTTCTAGTCCCAGTATGCTGGGGCCAGACACCCGGTGCCCCTGAGCGACAAGATGAAGCAGCTGGTCAAGCTTCATAAGGCAGCCGAATAGGCCATGAAGGGCCTGATAGGCCGGCTGTGGCCTGGGGAGGCCATGCCTTTGAGCTACTTTGGGATGGTGCGGCGGCTGGTGGATGCCTGTCCCCAGCTTGAAGTCGTCAAGCGCTCCGTTTGCATCGAAGGCGCCCATAGGGCTTTTGCCCGTGCTAAAGTGCACTAGGGCAAACTGGATGCTGAGAATCTGGTGACAGAGGGGCCACCGAAGGGGAAGGAGCATCGCAGACCCGAGATGTATTATGAGGGCATCCTGAAGGGTGCCGTCGTGTGGCGGATGAATGTACCAGGGATGTAATTTTTGAGTAAACTCGCTCGTGTTTATCCTGTGCGCTGGAAACTTGTTCATATGCACTAAGCAACGCTTTTTGAATTTAAAATATTACCTTCTGTGCGGCCGTTTATTAAATCTGAGAGATGCAAGTCGTCGGCTTCTACCCCCATGCCACGAGTGCTGGGGTGTTCGGGATAAACCTGAGCGCCCTTGTTCCCATTCTTGGGTCCATCGAGGGAGGCGCTCAGCACGACGAACAAGGCAACCAGACTTATAATGCTTTATCACTCTCACTTAGCCATAGAATTCTATAATTTTAAATTTCGGTGAAGCCCCTAGTATTCGGAAGACCGAGTTCGGGGCGCCATCCACGCCTAGCCCGGACAAAGCCAGCTCCTCGCTCTAAGCGGCATAAGTCTTTAAGGACTCGAAAAACCTCTCGAACAGCGACCGGTCTCTCGCCCTATCATGACAGTTAGTTTTAGCTTTCTCTACTGAGGTGTTAACCTAGCTCAACTGGGGCACGATCGCAGTAGTTCTCCCAGCGCTACCTTAGCCGACATAGCGGAACGTAAGGTACCAAAACATGGGAGCCGAGCAAACCCAACTATTGACCCAAGACATGATTCGGAGCCGATGCATATAATGCTATAAGTTCGAGGCGCCGCACTCGTGAGAGTGTTCGGTCTTCTCACACCGTATTATGTTGTACTTAAGCCCCTGGTGTATTGGCTGTACCAAAGTGTACGGTTGCATAATGTCATAACTGAACATATTTATATAAAAAATGAGTGCAATAATAGACAAGGGCTATGTATTGCTTATTAAAAGGTCTGCTATAAGAGCAGAATGATACAAATAGTGCGATACGCAAGAGATGGGATTATTTGACATGTCCCCCTCCAGGGGCAAGCTGCGAGACTTTAAGTAAGACAGGTATTTAGCTCGTTATAGAGACCACCTGGACATTTGACGTGGCCTGTTGTCTCCCTGGCTGTTGCATCGTGTGTTCGGCGATTGTACTGCCGGACAGGCCTTCCGAATAGTGGAGTCCTGAAAGTATATATAAAATAATAATAAAAAGAAGAAATGGCAAAATCGGGAGCCCCTAGTGCAGTTGAGCCGCATTCTGGGCGTGCCGTGGTTGTGCCCCTCCCCTTATGCCCATGGTATTTCCAGAGCGTAATTATGTACGCGTGGTACTGGTATCGTAATCTCGCGAGGGCTGGGGTTGGGACCGCACTGCTATACTTGCTCGGAACGTGCTAGATGGTTTTGTTGTAGGTTACTTCGGGCGTGTTTGACGTTGTCCGGACGTCTAACAGCCGGACTGGAGAATTGCCTTGAGAGGCTACTTTGTACTTCCGCCGCCAGGGACGCCGTGTGCTCCTCTGTTCGAAGAGAGCATTCGGTGTTTCCATTGACTGTAATAACTCCGCGAGGGCCTGGCATCTTGAGCTTGAGATATGCGTAGTGCGGCACCACATTGAATTTTGCAAATGCAGTTCGTCCAAGCAGGGCGTGATAGCCACTGCAGAACGGGACTATGTAGAAGATTAACTCCTCACTTCGGAAATTATCCGGGGATCCAAAGACCACTTCAAGCGTAACTGAGCCTGTACAGCTGGCTTCTACACCTGGTATGACGCCTTTAAAGGTTGTATTTGTGGGTTTTATCCTTGAGGGATCTATACCCATTTTTCGCACTGTATCCTGATAAAGCAGGTTCAGGCTGCTGCCGCCGTCCATGAGGACTCTAGTGAGGTGAAATCCGTCAATGATTGGGTCTAGAACCAATGCGGCGAATCCGCCGTGATGAATGCTAGTGGGGTGGTCCCTTCGATCAAAAGTGATCGGGCAGGAGGACCATGGGTTGAACTTTGGGGCAACTAGCTCCAAGCATAGACGTCCTTGAGCGCACGCTTCTGTTCCCTTTTGGGGATATGGGTTGCGTATATCATGTTCACCGTCCGCACTTGTGGGGGAAAGCTTTTCTGTCCTCTGTTGTTCGGCGGCCGGGGCTCCTCCTCGTCATCGCTATGCAGCCCCTTGTCTCTGTGTTCGGCACTTAACTTGCCTGCCTGCTTGAACACCCAACAATCCCTGTTGGTGTGATTGGCTGGTTGTTCGGGGGTGCCGTGTATCTGGCACGAGCGGTCAAGTATCCGGTCTAAACTGGACGAGCTTGGAGTATTTCTTTTGAATGGCTTTTTCCGCTGACCGGGTTTAGAGCCTCTAAATCCGGCATTAACTATCGTATCCTCAGTATTGTCGCTATTAATGCGGCACTTGTGCTTGTTACGACGCAACCTGCCATTGTTGTCCTTGGTATCCGAATTACCAGGGCTCTTGGTCATGTTATTGCTATAAGCTAGCCAGCTGTCTTCTCCCGCGCAAAAGCGGGTCATGAGTGTTGTGAGGGCTGCCATAGATTTCGGCTTTTCCTATCCTAGGTGCTGGGCAAGCCATTCGTCTCGGATGTTATGTTTGAAGGCTGCGAGGGCCTCCGCGTCCGGACAGTCGACTATTTGATTTTTCTTGGTTAGGAACCATGTCCAGAATTGTCTGGCCGATTCCTCTGGCTGCTGAATTATGTGGCTTAGGTCATCGGCGTCTGGTGGTCTCACATAGGTGCCCTGGAAGTTGTCAAGGAATGCGGATTCTAGGTCCTCCCAGCAACCAATTGACTCTGCTGGCAAGCTGTTAAGCCAATGCCGAGCTGGTCCTTTAAGCTTGAGCGGGAGGTATTTGATAGCGTGTAGATCATCGCCACGGGCCATGTGGATGTGAAGGAGATAATCCTCGATCCATACTGCAGGATCTGTTGTGCCATCATATGATTTGATGTTTACGGGTTTAAAACCCTCGGGGTTTTGATGATCCATTACTTCATCTGTGAAGCATAGTGGGTGTGCGGCGCCTTTGTACTAGGCTATATCACGACGTAGCTCAGATGAGCTTTGTCTGTTGTGTTCGGCCTGGCCGTATTTGCCATATCCGGCGTGACCGTTATCGTCACGTGTCGTGGGGCGCCCATGCAATCCGTAGATCGATCTTGTTTGCCTTGCCTTGTCCTCCAATATGTCTCACGGGTCTGGCGAATTTCCCCGTGCCTTGGTACTTTTTGAGCAGCGCCGTGGTGCAGCTTGAGTTGAGGGCCAAAAGGCCTCTCTGTAGTGGCCACGGGGTGGCCGATCGGCCGCATCATACGCTGGTGATGTAGGTTTAGTTGCTTCCTCCTCTAGTTGGGGTAGCAGCCTGCGCTTTGGGTAGCTCTTGGAGGGGCGTTCGAGTTTGTACTCTTCGACCGCCAGGACTTCAGTCCATCTGCCGGCTAGCAAATCTTGGTCAGCTCTAAGCTGCTGCTGTTTTTTCTTGAGGCTGCTTGCCGTGGCCATAAGCCTGCTTTTGAAACGCTCTTGTTCGACGGGATCCTCTGGCACGACAAATTCGTCATCGTCGAGGCTTGCCTCATCTTCGGAGGGAGGCATATAATTGTCGTCCTCGACCTCTCTATCTGCCGCTCTCTTATGAGGGCTGACTTCTCCATCCTCCTGCGCTGAATCCTGCTGGAGGGGGTTGTCTTCGGCACTGTCCGGGATGTTATTGTCTCCGGTGCCGGAATTGCCATTTTTGCTGTGGCGGGATTTAGAGCGGCGCCGCTGACGTCGGCGCTTAGGCTGTTTCTTGGAGGGGTCATCCTCGTTGTTCCATCGCCATTCCCTTCCTTTGGGGTGTCCACCATGTATATGTCATATGACGAGGTGGCTTTCCAGTCCCCTATAGGCGCTGGTTCTTGGTCGTCTCCTTCATCGGCGTCCATACCGTCGATGTCTTCGGAGTCGAAGTCGAGCATGTCGGTTAAATCATCGACGGTGGCTACGAAGTGGGTGGTGGGTGGGATTCAAATTTCTTCGTCGTCTGTATCCCAACCTTGCTTACCATAGTCCGGCCAGGGCTCTCCTGATAAAGAGAGAGACTTTAGTGAATTCAGGATGTCACCAAAGGGCGAGTGCTGAAAGATGTCCGCGGTGGTGAACTCCATGATCGGAGCCCCATTGGGTTCGAACGGAAGGGGTGCGGAAGATTCGGAGTTTGGAAAGGAGTCCAGCAGCTTGGAGTCACAAGCTTCACAAAGGACAAGGCTGGTATTCGGCTCGATCGCCGTAGAGATTGCAGCCCCCTAGGCGGCGTCCAACCGTCCGTCCCCGATTAGCACGGTCGGCTCCGAACTAAGGGTCAGAGCGGACACCTGAGCGGCGCTCTGAGCATTGTCCGGCGGTAGAGCTAGATCATGCCCATCATGATAGTGCGGCGCGCTCGGCCATGGCTCAAATCCGTCAAAGATCAAGTCCCCGCGGATATCAGCCGTGTAGTTCAATTTTCCAAATCTGACCTGATGGCCAGGGGCGTAGCTTTCGATCTGCTCCAGTTGGCCAAGCGAATTGGCCCGCAGTGCAAAGCCACCGAACACGAAGATCTGTCCGGGGAGAAAAGTCTCGCCCTGGACCGCGTCGTGGTTGATGATCGAAGAAGCCATCGGGCCTAAAGGTGACGACATAGAGGAACTCTCAATGAAAGCACCAATGTCGGTGTCAAAACCAGCGGATCTCGGGTAGGGGGTCCCGAACTGTGCGTCTAGGTAGATGGTAACAGGAGACAAGGGACACGATGTTTTTACCCAGGTTCGGGGCCTCTCGATGGAGGTAAAACCCTACTCTTGCTTGATTAATATTGATGATATGGGTAGTACAAGAGTTGATCTACCACGAAATCAGAGAGGCTAAACCATAGAAGCTAGCCTATGGTATGATTGTTGTTCGTCCTACGGACTAAAACTCTCCAGTTTATATAAACACCGGAGAGGGCCAGGGTTACATAGAGTCGGTTACAATGGGAGGAGATCTTCATATCGTATCAACAAGCTTGCCTTCCACGCCAAGGAAAGTCCTATCCGGACACGGGACAAAGTCTTCAATCTTGTATCTTCATAGTCCGGGAGTCCGGCCAAAGGTCATAGTCCGGCCATCCGGACACCCCATAATCCAGGACTCCCTCAGTCACCAACATACATAACTCATATAGTACTATATCATCAACGAACGTTAAGCATGCGGACCCTACGGGTTCGAGAATGATGTAGACATGACCGAGACGCTTCTCCGGTCAATATCGAATAGTGGGACCTTGAAAGGATCGATATAGTTGACTAGAGGGGGGGGGGTGGTGAATAGGAAACTAACAATTTTTAGCTTTTATTTACCAATTTAAACTTTGCATCAAAGTAGGTTGTCTAGATATGCAACTAGGTGAGCAACCTATATGATGCAACAACAACAAGCACACAAGCAAGCAAGATATGCAATACAAAATAAGCTGGCACAAGTAAAGGTACGAGATAACATGGTGCCATGCTTCCTTGGCCACGGTGAAGGGTTGGACGTGAGCAAAGTCTTCGGGTGGAATTGCATCTTGAATGATGAAGAGTGCATTCTCATTGAATTGATTATCCGCGGCTTCTCTAGGGGTGAAGTTGCTTCGATCATGCGGATAGAAACATTCCTCAATGATTCTCCAAAGGTTAGTATTAACATGATTTAAATGATGTTTAAAGCGATAAACCCACGAATCAAAATCCTCATTCTTCACAATCTTGGGAGGAGAACCCGCATGATTTAAATGCGTGGAGGGAATCGGTCCTCCATAAATGAGAGGTGGTTTAACATGAGAATAGATGCCATTACCACTTTTACCACTAGGCAAAGGAACCTTTTCACTAGAAGCTTCCGCCTTATCGGAGTTGGCATCTGCCACCTTGTTAGTGGGAGAAACCACTTCCAAGGGCGCGGTGGATAATTTAAGACCATCAATGAACTCTTTGAACATGCCTTTGACCTCGGTCGTCATGGAGGTTTTCAATGTGTCCAAAGCCACATTGAATTCCTCATGAGAGACCGGGGATGCCCCATCGGCCGTAGACAAGGACGGAATCACACCGGGGTGCTCCTCCTCACTGTCTACGGTGTTAACCATACTCTTCGAACGGAAAAGTCCTTAATAAAGAGACGAGGATCTGATAGCAAGTGAAAGGATCGATATAGTTGACTAGAGGGGGGTGGGGTGAATAGGCAACTAATAATTTTTAGCTTTTCTTTACCAATTTAAAGTTTGCATCAAAGTAGGTTGTCTAGATATGCAACTAGGTGAGCAACCTATATGATGCAAAAACAACAAGCACACAAGCAAGCAAGAGATGCAACACAAAATAAGCTTGCACAAGTAAAGGTACGAGATAACCAAGAGTGGAGCCGGTGAAGACGAGGATGTGTTACCGAAGTTCCTTCCCTTTGAGGGGAAGTACGTCTCCGTTGGAGCAGTGTGGAGGCACAATGCTCCCTAAGAAGCCACTAGGGCCACCGTATTCTCCTCACGCCCTCACACAATGCGAGATGCCATGATTCCACTATTGGTGCCCTTGGAGGCGGCGACCAAACCTTTACAAACAAGGTTGGGGCAATCTCCACAACTTAATTGGAGGCTCCCAACAACACCATGAAGCTTCACCACAATGGACTATGGTTGCGCAGTGACCTCAACCGTCTAGGGTGTTCAAACACCCAAGAGTAACAAGATCCGCAAGGGATTAGTGGGGGGAATCAAATTTCTCTTGGTGGAAGTGTAGATCGGGGCCTTCTCAACCAATCCCTAGAAAATCAACAAGTTTGATTGGCTAGGGAGAGAGATCGGGCGAAAATGGAGCTTGGGGATGGAAGAGGTGAGTCTTCTTGGTGAAGAAGACCCCTTTATATAGTGGGGGGACACATCCAACCGTTATGCAGCCCGCAGCCCGCATGCGGGCGGTACTACCGTTGCTGGAGCGGTAGTACCGCTGCCACATCGGTACTACCGCTGTGGCAAGCAGGCATAGGGCAACCAGGGCTGAGGGAGAAGAAGTACACGCACTAGGTCGGTACTACCACCATGAGGGCGGTACTACCACCGATAGGCGGTACTGCCGCTTCCTACAGCCGCTGGAAAACAGGGGAGGGTAGCAAGCTGAGCGACAGTTGGAGCGGACGTAGGAGCGGTACTACCGCTGATAAGCAGTACTACCGCGCCCTATTGCCGTCCCTACTACCGCTCCCCTCCATGGTCCTTTACGGAAACCCGACATGAAAAATCGAGACTACAGCAGGGGCGGTAGTACCAGCGGCACTAACAAGCGATACTACCGCCGATAGGCGGTACTACCGCCCTCGCCGCGGTACTACCGCTTAGAACCCAGCACCCCTTGTTTTGCACAGCACGGATACTCCAAAGAAGCAGGAAGAAGGCGAGGGTGCAGTGAGAGTGTGAACGTGAAGATTCCATCCATACTCTTCCGAAATGGATCCCCTCGTGATAGTACGGTTATCCCTACGACTCAATTCCACCGAAAAGAAACGAAGAAAAATAATCCGTCTAAAGTGAAGTCCTCGAGGGGTAACAATCACATATTGCCCTTATATTAGATAACCTGAAAAGCTTAATGCACATAATTAGTCTGCAAACGTATTGTCATCAATCACCGAAACAGCCAGGGAAAATAATGCCCTAACAATCTCCCCCTTTTTGGTGGATTGATGACAACACGGGATTTGCACAAGATATAGTAACTGGAAATAAGCAAACCAGCTCCCAACAAAATATAGACAGGCTCCCCCTAGAGGTGTGCACTAAGGAAATTAGCATGAAAGGTTATGTGCACATCTTTAGGATCAAACTCCCCCTATATTTTGTAGACAGGCAACATCCTTGCATATAAGAATAACAACAAGTACAACTAAGCAAGGACAAGCATGAGAGCAATAATATAAGTGCCGGAAATGAAGCATCTCACAGGATAACAGAGTACTTGAGACTAAAGTAGATAAGCTAAGGTAGTTCACATATGTCTTACACCATATGGTCTCACTCACAGCCGAACGAAAGCGAACGATAACGAACGAACACAACGAACACGAACGAACACAAACACGCAAACACAAAACTAACACGCAAACACAAAACCCAAAGCAAATCCCTAACTCTCCCTCGTTGGAAGCAAGACACCAATAGGGAAAGGGACGACACGAGACACGATGGTAGTAGATCTCCGTGGCATCACCAGTCATGCTCCTCCTCCTCCTCAGAGTCCTCTGTAGCACGGGGAGAAGTGTGAACTCCGGTGTCCTCCTCAGTGTCAGACCACGGGCAGTGTAGTCTGATCCAAGACTCCTCATCAGTGATCCGCTCCTCAGAGCCATCTGCAACCTCAAGGCCAACCTATCTCCTAATGGCCTTGTCACGACGACGAGCCATCTTGGCCTCCTTGTGAGCCTTGTACTGGCCCTTGGCCTGAAAGCAGAACAGACGCTTCATCTTCTCCTTGAGTTTCTTCGCCCAAGAGGGCTCCTCACATGGGGGCACATACTCCTGCCCATCATCATCCTCATCATCTTCATCAGATAAGATAGTCTCCTACACTGGAGGTGCTAGAGTAGACGAGCTCCACTTCTCCTTCTGACGCAGCTCGATAGTATCATGAGAAACTATATTGTCTGTGACAAGATCCTCATCTGGAAACTTGGCTGCCCAAGTGTCCTCGATAAGCTGTATAAAATAGGGTCCATAAATGATGCACTTGCGCTCCATGACAGCAGAGTGAAGTTCAGACCACATCACATGTGATACATCCAGCACCTGCTGAGGGCCCTGCTCTTCTTGACAGAATAGAAGCAAGTCAACAAGGTAAGAGTGCACCTGATCCAAGTTTCCCATCCGAGGAAACAAGGTGTTCTGGAAGATCCGATGCATGATGTCTAGAAAGGGCCAGAGCTCATAAGATACCTTCCCAATCTCAGACACCTTCCTGGTAGAATAGGGCCAAAGCTTTTCCTTATGAGTAGCGGCAATCTCCTTATGAGGGCGAAACCCAAATGGGGTCTGGGCACCCTCATCATTATACAATAAGCTGACCATGAAGTCCTTCCATGGTGCGGACAAAAGACGACCATTGGTCATCCAAGACAGAGTATGGGCCTGATCATGCCCAAAGTGAACGATGGCAAAGAACTGGGCCACGAGCTCGGCATCAAAGTCTTTGTTGAAGGTAATGATCCTCTTGATGTCCAACTCCTCACACCTCTGAAGAGCATTCCCAAAGTATGGAGGTCCTTCTCCATGTGCGAGAGATTGATAGACTTGACCTCCACAAACAAGTTCTTCTTTTGCTTCAGGACATCACGATAGATGGACGGCTGAAACCTGTTCCAGAATGGACGCCTCTGAAGTGCATGCTCCTGGTCCACATGGTAGGGATTGTGCTTCCTCTTGGTACGGAACTACATTGCAGACATCAGATTAGCACGCTTGCGCCCAGCGGAGGTCTTCGACGTTGTGACCTTGGCCTTGCGTTTTGGCGGCTCAGTTGAGCCACCCGCAGCAACAGTAGCAGCAGACTCTGGTGCATCCGAAGAGCGATAACGCTTGGAACTTGTTGCACGGTCTGGATTCTTGCAGCGAGCCTGATGCCTGGAGCTACTACCACCTAAACACACACACACACACACAAGAACCACAAGAGCAAGAGAGCATAAGCCAAGGAAAGACAAACACCAAAGATGAAAATTAGGTAGGGACACATGGGCATTGGCATCTCGGGGCGGTAGTACCACGCACCAGAGCGGTAGTACCGCTTATAAGCGGTAGTACTGCTAGGGTGCAGCGGTAGTACCGCCAGAGCGGTTGTCAGCGGGCTGACACCTACCGCGGCAAGATCCGGTACTACCGAAGATGCAAAAGTCCATATTTCTATACCTAATCATCAAACAACCTAGTCTAGCAGTCTCTCAAGTCCTTCCTAAGCCTCGATTCAACAAGTAATACGAGGGATGCAACGAATATAGCCCAAAACCTAGATTCAAGAAGGAGAACCAAGGGAGAGAAAAACGGAGGCAATACCGGCATCCATGGCAATAGGAGAGGGTGGGGAAGGATCCCACCGGATGGAACTGAGGGAGACGGCCTGGATCCGGCCGCCCGATGGCAGACCTCCGGTGCTTGGGGAGTCGCCTGAGAGAGGAGAGGACGAGGAGATGGGGCAAAGTGAACCGGTATGGGGGAGTGTAAACTCCCCCTGCCCGATACATACCCCACACACCCAGCCCTAAGCGGTAGTACCGTGCAAGGCGCGGTAGTACCACTTTGGTGCAGATCTGAGGCACAAGACGCCCAGCTGTACTGCTCCATGGTAGTACCGTGTCGGCAGGCCGGTAGTACTGCTTATAAGCAGTAGTACCGCTCTGCTACTGCGGTAGTACCGCTCAGGTGCCCCAAAGCAGGAACAAGTGGGAAAAAATGGCTTACACATGACTCACGAAAAACAGAAAGACCACACAAGACACAAGACAAGCCAAGACAAAGAACACGACCACACCAAAGCACAACCACTCAAAAGAGAGAAGCACAAGCAACATGAAACAACACACAGACAAACTCTCGAGAAGAGAGGGCGGTGGTCAAGACCACCTATGTTTGAGCAAATGGTATGGCGCCGTGAAGAATTATCCCTGGGCCCATGACCAAAACTCCTCTTTGAAGCACAAGTACCATAAAAAATGGCTAATGTGAAAGACTTGATCAACTTATGCATAATGGGGGGAGGGAGAGTTCATTGAGAGAACAACACTCCCCCTATGTCCATGCCTACACCTAATCAAGACATCATGAAGAGTGTGGTGGGGTGTGCAAGAGTTCAAGCCACATTGCTCGAATCAATGATATTTAGCTCATGCCTTAACTCACGGAATCTTGCTTCATCCAAGGGCTTCATGAAAATATCTGCAAAGTTATCATGAGTGTTGACATACTTGAGCTTGATATCCCCTCGCCTAATGTGATCCCGGATGAAGTGATACTGAATCTCAATATGCTTCATCTTGAAGTGTTGCATCGGGTTGAGAGAGATCTTGATGGCACTTTCATTGTCACGCCAAAGAGGCACTTCATCACAAGTGACACCGTAATCCTTCAAAGTTTGCCTCATCCATAGAAGTTGAGCACAACAACTACCGGCAGCCACATACTCCGCTTCGGTGGACGAGAGAGATACACAACTTTGCTTCTTAGAAGACCAACTCACTAAAGAGTAACCAAGCAATTGGCACCCTCCGGAGGTGGACTTCCTATCCACTTTGTCTCCCGCGTAATCTGAGTCGGTTTAGCCCAAAAGATCAAAGTTGGCTCCTCTTGGGTACCATAAGCCAAAGTTTGGGGTATGAGCCAAATATCAAAAGATTCGCTTGACCGCTACAAAGTGGATTTCCTTAGGTGCGGCTTGAAACCGTGCACAAATTCCCACACTCAACATGATATCCGGTCTAGATGCACAAAGGTAAAGCAAGGATCCAATCATGGAGCGATATACCTTTTGATCCACCACTTTACCATTGGGATCAATGTCAAGTTGGCATTTGACGGACATTGGAGTGGAGGCCGGCTTGACATCACTTAGCTTGAATCTCTTGAGCATGTCTTGAGTGTATTTGGCTTGGTTGATGAAGGTTAATTCTCTTCTTTGCTTGATTTCGAACCCGAGAAAGAACTTCAACTCTCCCATCATGGACATCTTGAACTTTGAGATCATGAGGGCGGAAAATTCCTCATTGAAAGCTTTGTTAGGGGAACCAAAGATAATATCATGAACATATAGTTGGCACACAAACAACTCCCCTTTGACCTTCTTAGTAAAAATAGTGGGGTCGATTTTCCCAATTTCGAACCCACGATCTTGTAACAACTCAGTAAGATGCTCATACCACCCACGTGGGGCTTGTTTAAGGCCATAGAGTGCCTTGTAGAGTTGGTACACAAGATCGGGGAAATAGGGATCCTCGAACCCCGTGGGTTGTTTGACATATACCAACTCATTAACGGGACCATTAAGAAAAGCACTCTTCACATCCATTTGTTGCAACTTGAAATTATGATGAGAAGCATAAGCAATCAACAAACAAATAGATTCAAGGCGAGCAACGGGAGCAAAGGTTTCACCGTAGTCGATACCCTCGACTTGGGAGTAGCCTTGTGCCACCAAATGACCCTTGTTGCGAAAAATGACTCCATGAACATCTTGTTTGTTCTTGAATATCCACTTGGTTCCAATGACATTATGATTCCCGGTTGGCCTTGGCACTAATTTCCACACTTGGTTGTGCTCGAAGTTGTTGAGTTCTTCATGCATGGCATTGAGCCAATCCGGATCCTCGAGCGCCTCATAGACCTTTTGGGGGTCGACACATGAAACAAACGCGTGATGTTCACAATAGTTTGCTAATTTTCTATGAGTGCTTACCCCCTTTCTTAGGCTTCCAACCACATTCTCCATGAGATGACCTTTGGTTGTGAGCTTGGAAGCGATCTTCATGGCACGACACTCTATTTCCTCCTCGGGAGTGAAAAGAGGAGGGGAAACTTGATCATCTTAAGCACCGTCTTGAGCTTGTTCTTGATCTTGAGCTTGCTCTTGATCTTGAACTTGCTAGAAAGGGAGAACTTCACCTTGGGCATCACTTGGTGGCTCACCACCATCTTGAGGTTGATCTTTCCCTTGATCTTGTTCATGTGGTTGAGGGCCTTCACTTTGTTCTTCGGAAGCGTGTGGGTCTTGGGTCAGTGATGGCTCCACTTGAATGGAGCATTGTCCTTCTCCTTCGGCCACAAGGGGTTCCTCAATGGGCAGGATATGACCAACACCCATTCTTCTTATGGCTTGGGGAGGAATTTCATCACCTACATCACAAGTACCACTTTGCTCCACTTGGGAGCCATTATTCTCGTCAAACTCCATGTTACACGTCTCCTCAATGAGTCTCATGGACTTGTTGAGGACACGGTAAGCATGAGAGTTTGTATCATAACCAACAAATATGCCCTAATGAGCTCTAGCCTCAAATTTGGACAAACGAACACCTTTCTTGAGAATGAAAAACTTACACCTGAACACCCGGAAGTACTTGAGGTTGGGCTTGTTACTGGTGAGTATTTCGTAGGAAGTCTTGTTCAAGCCTTTGCGGAGATAGAGCCGATTGGATGCATGACATGCGGTGTTGATGGCTTCGGCCCAAAAGTTGTAAGGAGACTTGAACTCCGCCATCATGGTCCTTGCCGCATCCATCAACGCCCGGTTCTTCCTCTCCGCGACACCATTTTGTTGAGGGGTGTAAGGTGCAGAGTATTGATGCTTGATCCCCTCATCACTAAGAAACTCATCCAAGGTGTAGTTCTTGAACTCGGTGCCGTTGTCACTTCTTATTCTCAAGATCTTTGCATCGTGTTGATGTTGAGCTTCATTTGCAAAGTCGATGACGGTTTGTTGGGTCTCACTCTTTGTCTTGAAGAAATATATCCAAGTATATCTTGAATAATCATCCACAATCACCAAGCAATAATTTCTACCCCCAAGACTATCAAAGGATGGAGGCCCAAAGAGATCCATGTGAAGGAGCTCCAAGGGTCTCTTTGAGTAGATGATAGTCATGGGAGGGTGAGCCTTCTCATGTAGCTTTCCTTCGATACAAGCACTGCAAGCACGATCTTTGGCAAAACTAATATTTGTTAGTCCATGGACATGGTCCCCATTGAGAAGACTTTGCAAAGATCTCATATTGACGTGGGCTAAACAACAATGCCAAAGCCACCCCACATCAACTTTAGCCATTAGGCATGTCGTGGTCTTAGTGGGTCGCTCCAAAAAGTTAATCACATAAAGACCGTTCTTGACATGCCCAACAAAGGCTACTTTAAGAGTCTTGCTCACCAAGAGGGCCACAGTATCAATATCAAAGAATGTGGCAAAGCCCATGAGTGCAAGTTGACAAACGGAAAGTAGATTGTGTGGAAGGGACTCAACAAGCATGACCTTCTCGATCGTGAGATCATGAGAAATGACAACCTTGCCAAGACCCAATACCTTAGAAGACGAGGCATCACCCCACTCAATGTTGGTGGGCATAGATGGGATCTTGTGCACGTCCACCACCAAGTCCTTGCTTCCGGTCATATGATTTGTGGCTCCACTATCGAGCAACCATGACCCCCACCGAAAGCAAACACCTACAAGAGATCAATGCTTGATTTTAGGTACCCATTTTGTAATGGGTCCTTTAATGTTAGTAACAAGGGTCTTAGGAACCCAAATAGACCATTCAATGTACTCATAAGGCGAACCAACAAATTTAGCATAAACATGCCCATCACTAGCACGACACAACACATAAGAAGGGTTAAAGTCGCCGGCTTTGTTGGAAGGGGTGGCATTGCCCTTTTTGATATCACCACCCTTCACATTGTTCTTCTTATCCTTTGGAGCACCCTCTCCCTCCTTCACAAAAGTTTGCTTGCACTACAAAAAAATACACTTCCGTGATGATACGTGTTTGTCACAGTAGGTCACGTTTTTTGTCATGCATGTACATCCATGAGGATTTTATGATAGAATCAAGATACTCATACATGTGCTATCGTAGAAGTGTTCCATGACATTACCAAAATTATCATCACGGAAGTGTCCACTTCCATGATGATAAATCGCGCGTCATAGAAGTGCTTTCGTCAAGGGTGACCGACACGTGGCATCCACCATAACGGAACGCCGTTAAGCTATCGGGTCCGGTTTTGGATCCGATAAGCCGTTAACAACCCCGACCAATGGGGATTTTCCACATGTAAAATCATCATTGGACGAAGGAAACACGTGTCGGCTCACTGTTGGGACAGATGTCATCCACACATTGGACCCAAGGCGCCTATGATACATCGACACATGGCACGACCCAACAGAGTTCCATTCCTGTGAAAAGGCTGGCCCGTTTGACTTGGTCAAAAGGTGGCGGGCTGGCCCACAGAAAGCCTGTTAATAGCATGTTCGCATATAGCCCATTTACAGGCCGCTAAGTCACGGCCCGTTATGGCCTAACGGTATTAGGCCCAGTAGCGTCATTTGGGCCGTCCAATATGATTGCAGCCTGTCGTAACTTCCGTCCCATGTATGGCCCATGACTTCTTTCGGCTCATATGAGTCCCTTTGTAACTCTTGGCCCATTAACGGCCCGTGGAGAAACCGGCCCGTAATGAACAGTGTACCACTTTATACCCATTAGCGACCCATTATTCCATTGGGTCGTTTCCAACCCGTGTTACCTTTTGGCCTTTCTTAGGGCCCATTTATTCTTGGGCTCATTTCTAGCATTCAGTTACTTACGACCCGTTACTGGCCTTTTCTGCTTGTCGGCCAAATTCAGCCCATGGATACAGTTGGCCTGTTTGTGGCCCGTTAATCTTCTGGGCCATTTTCATAGCATCATAAAATACGGCCTATTAACGGCCCGTTATGGTCAGCCGATAAAATGTACGTTTTGCACTCTAGCCCGTTTACGACCCATTATACGGCCCGTACAAGGCCCATAGATGAGACGGCCTGTAGAAGGCCCATGGATCCTACGGGACGTAGAAGGCCCATTGATCCAACGGCCCATTGAAGGCCCATAGATGAGACGACCTGTAGAAGGCCCATGGATCCTATGGGACGTAGAAGGCCCATTGACCTGACGGCCCATTGAAGGCCCATGGATCCAACGGCCCATAGAAGGCCCATGGATCCGACGGCCCATAGAAGGCCATGGATCGTCCGTCCCGTAGATGGCCCATGGAACGTACGACACGTGGAGGACCATGGTCGCTACAACGTTTGGGAAAGTTGGCCCCCGTTTGAATGATATAGCATATTCAAAGAATTATCCTACTCTATACCATCACCTCTAAAAACATACACTATACAACAAAGAGACCAAGGCATAGAAACATAGAATAATCCTACACTATACAATAAAGAAATTCTAGCCGATTATACCCACTGGGTATTATGGTTCGGCACCGGTGATAATAAAGCATACACAAACAACAAATTGCATACACTGGGAAAATACAGCTCATACATCATGGATGCGCATCAACTTAACTCCATTTGAACTATAATCTCTTCAGAAAAGAGGATTGGCCAGATTCAGATAGCACAAATTTCAGTCTTCAAAATCTCCAATTCCTTCATGGTTACCTCAGTGTCTTGTTTCATTTTTTGACTCCTGCATCTAATACCTGCATGTCCAGTCTCAACTTGTTGATTGTATGTTGAGAATCATGTACATGTTGTCTTGCCACCTCTAGTTGATGATCGAGAACATCAGCACATTCTAATTCCAATCCATAATCATTCGGTAATGGCCATGCTGCACTACTCGCATATCTTTGTGTTGATGTCACTTCATCCTGAAATGTTTCTGTAAGTACACATGATTAGGGAAAAAATATAGTTACAACAGTGAAGCGAGCAAGACAGACTATTTTGTAGTACATGGCAAAACAGGACTAACAATAATGTTACATGTCATGAAGCATAAGCAGGTGATATTTTAAAAATTATAAAAAAGGTAGTCTGTGCAGCCTGCATACAGAAATCTCTCTTAGATCACCAGAGGAGCATGATGTTGGGGCCCAATCCAAAACACAAACAAGTTACAAATTTAGACAGCACGTTGCGTATAAGTAAGCAAGCAGTTGGCCATTCTGTAGCTCAATTAAAATCTTAGAGAGCATAATGAATAGCAGAGGGTTTCATACAAACATACTAAAACAAGCAAAACTATGCAATCATTAGCCTATTATAAACTAGATTGTGAGCCTCATGCAATAATAGTTGGTTAATAGAGTTCAAAGCTTCTGCCACACTTCGGTAGAGTAATTAATGGTAAGGCCTTTAATTATGTCAACTAATAGTTATACAAGTACCCAACATCATGCATCATTCTTTGGGCATCTCATTAACTGAGGACAAATAAAGCAATTGAAAAGAGCAAATTAACTATGCCTGAAACAAACAAGGAATTGAACTATTGAGTTGGATTCAGTGACTTACCTTAACAGGTTGAAGAGGCTCAGCGCATCTCTTACTTCTCTTGCAAGGCTCCTTCCTAACATCTTGTACTTGGAAATCCTCAATCTTATCTTCATTGCACCCCCTCTGCAAGGTGACACAAACTAGTTACTCGTCTCCTTGGAAGATAAATATGCATACTTTCCAGTCTGTGAACACAAAATGATGAGATTATAACAAAACAACACCACATAATGAAACATGCCACATCTCTTGCACTTGCACACAATGAAATGAGCATTTACTATGTCTGCACTATGTAAAAACTAGGCATACCTTCGAACTGGATCTCCAGGTACTCTTGGAGAGCCTACTTTAGTGTACAGCCAAACCTTTATGTCACCTATGAGTTAGACAAGGCCCCACTACAGCAGTCCTTAGTGTTTAAATTGTTGACAAGCTCTGTTAGAGTGTTAGGTCAAGAACAACAAGTAAGCAAAGCAAATAGTCCTAATATGGCTGGCTTATGCAAACAAGCAATTGAAAAGATGTGTGAGCAAATCTTACATATCAAGAAAAGAAGCAAAGAAGTAGGCTTAAAGACCATCACTGGACTGACCAGATTTAAGGGGCATTTAAACATCATGTGCAACGTAAGAACTAACATAAACATTGCATATTCCAGATTCTACAATGCAATGCACATGTATTAGGTTATGCCATGTATGATGATGCCTAAATGTACACTATGGCAGGCAGGAGTGGTTCATCATTGCACACACAATTGAATTGCAGGTTAAGGGCCAGTTTGATTCTGCCTTGTCATGGCTTATTGTGAAAATAAGCCATAAATGTAAAGAAGTCATTTTTGAGTTATGGTCTTGGGCTTAACTAATTTTGCTTTGGAGGGGGGTGTTTTGGGTAGAACCTCACTAAAAATTGAAGAGAAGGGGAATAGTGAAATGACTCTGTTGTCTGCCTATATTACACTCAAAATGCAACTGCTGACGCCCGTGTCACACCTGACCCTCAAGTAAAAACAAACACGCAAGCTTTCATTGCCCTGCCCGCTTGCATCTCCTCTCCCCTTTCCCTCTACCTCGATGCCCTGCGTGCAGCACTAGGGTTCCTCCAGCGAGCCGTCACCACTGGTCCCATCTGGCCTGGTCCTCGATGATGCTCTGTCCAGCTAGGCTACATGGCCAGCGGGTAGGGGCAAATCTCCCTGGTTGCTTCTCCCTCTGGCACTGCCCCTCATTCTCATTGTCTCCAGCTGCTGCTCCATTGTGGTTCGTCTAACGCACTACTCCGGCAGGCGCTGCACAACTATGGCTGATGCCACACTACGGCAGAAGGCACCTTATTCCCCCTCCCCTCCTCCCAGGCCGTGGCCTTGAGGTTCTGTTGAAGGATGAGCTCATCCAACAAGGTGAGGATCTCCTCTGATTTTTTCCAAATTTTCATTCTAATCCACTATACGATGAATTGCTATGAGCTGCTTCTGCTACCGCTATATGATGCATTAATATGAGCTGCTCCTGCTGCTGCTATATGATGAATTGCTATGAGCTGCTGGTGCTATATGATAAATTCCTATGAGCTGCTGCTGCTACTCTATGATGAATTGCTATGAGCTGCTGCTGCTATATGATGAGTTCCTATAAGCTGCTCTTGCTGATGCTATATGATGAATTGCTATGAGCTGCTCCTGCTGCTGCTATATGACGAATTGCTATGAGCTGCTCCTGCTGCTACTATATGATGAATTGCTATGAGCTGCTCCTGCTGCTGCTATATGATGAATTGCTATGAGCTGCTGCTGGTATATGATGAATTGCACACTACTGCTGCTGTATGATGAGTTGCTATGAGCTGCTGCTGCTATATGATGCTTTCAGGTGGTGCTGCTATATGATAATAACCAGCCACTTGGACCATAAAATTTCAATAAATAATTGTTCTTCATTTAAATGTGGGTCATGCGTTCTTCGTTTAAATTAGGCAATGGGATCTCTATGGAAAACATTAACCAAAGTAGATTGTGCCAAGTAGATGGTATCTTTGTATTTGCATTTTGAGCAAATAGTGATGGTATGTTTTCCTATCATATTAATTACTGCACTGGGTTCAATTTGTGATGTTTGCCAGTCAAATTAATTTTCATATGGGCAGCAAAATTAAAAAATATAATGCAATCTAGACTTTTCACTGATCATACCAAAGATAAGCTAAAAACGCAATGAAAAGAACTGGTTGGCTTATTGGATGGAGCTTATATTCACATGTGCTTATTTTCTTAGGATAACTCGGAATAACTATCGCTAAGAAACTTGGCCAATAGAACTGACATGCAAATAACATGTCACGATGATTGCAATGGAGGAGTGACGTACCATAGCACACTGTATAGGCTCACCACTGCCTCTCCTTTTTTTGCGATGTTCCATGAAATTGCCACATACATCTTGTACTTTTTCATTGTGTAACCCTATCTGCAAGTTGACACGGCTAATTTCATACATCTCTACATGATAATACGTTGCATATCCCTTGCGCATATTTAAACCACCAATTAATGATTGTGTGCGTAGCATAACTAGCCATGACTGTGTGTGCTGGACTAGCAGGCACTCTAAGGGAGCCTAATGTACTACCTCTGTTCCTAAATATATGTCTTTGTAGAGATTCCAGTATGGACCACAGACAGATGTATATAGATGCATTTTCGAGTGTAGATTCACTCATTTTGCTCCGTATGTAGCCTATAGTGGAATCTCTAGAAAGACTTATATTTAGGAACGGAGGTACGGGGTAGTATCATGTATGACATCTACATATCTAATTTAGTAGCCAGTAGTAGAAATCATTGTTTGCACAAAGGGATTACTGGCCGAAAATCCTAGCAAAGCACGCTGGCAGGCATAGAACAATACAAGAGAGAGAGACGCACTTACAAGATCATAGCAATGCCTCAGTCCAGGATCTTGGTTGGCCAAGCTATTAGATCCAGAAGAAACATCGTCCGTGTAGTTTTTGCCAGCTGTATAATAGGTAACAACACCCTATTAGTATATTTGAAGTACATCGGGCAGGTGATGCTGGACGGGTTTAAAGGTGACAAGTACCTAGGCCGTGGCGGGTGCTTGGCATCTTGCCAGACGGTGGGAATCAGGTTAGAAACGTCAAGGGTGTGACACTGCGCTGGCTGTCGGGGTTCGGTAAGGAGATCTAGAACCGTCGAGTAGGGTGTTTGTGGAGCGGCTCTGGTAGGGTGGATTGCGGTGTGGGCGAAGCGGATCTGTGGCCGTGGATGAGGGCGTAGGTGAAGCTGCTCCAGTGGTTGGGTTAAGGATGGTGTCGATGATGCGGATCTGCGGCCGTGGACGGGGCGTCAGAAGCTGCTCCGAGGGTTGGGTTAAGGATGGTGTCGATGATGCGGATCTGCGGCCGTGGACGGGGCGTCAGAAGCTGCTCGGGTAGGTTGGATGAGGGTGTGAGGAAGTGGATCTGAGGCCGTGGACTTGTGAGTTGGCAAAGCGGACCCGGTAGGGTGGAGAATGGTATAGGCAAAGCTACTCCCATAGGGTTGACGATGGTGTCGGCGAAGCGGCTCCGGTAGGGTTGAGGAAGGTGTCGGCGAAGAGGATTAGAGGCTGTCGATAGGGGCGTCGGTGGGGCGGCTCCGGGGGGTGTGGAAAAAGCGTCTCCGGTGGGGAGTACGAATGAGCCGCTGTAGATGCGCGACGGTTGATGAGAGTACCAGCGAAGCAGATCCGGCGTCCTGGACAAGGCCGGCACTGAATGGGCTATGGTACAGTGGTGGATGAGCAGTCTACCTGTTTGTAGGGGAGGTGGGAGGGGTAGATGTGGTCGCAGAAGTAGATCCGGCGAGGTGGACGCCGCTGGCAGTGAATGGGCTCTGGTACGCCGGTGGATGAGTAGTCTAGGTGTCACATCCCTAGTTCTGGTATGACCTAGACTAGCTAGTCATGCGTGCATCATGTTTAAATTCCATTTAATTCTGAAATGAGGATTTGTGAAACCCTCAGAATCATTTCTGGAAATGACCCAAATAAAAAGTGCTCCAAAAAGGTCCAAGAAAATGCTCATGTTGCTCTCTGAAAATATTGGACAGAGATAAAAATCAAACCAATATTTTTAGGAGCTCATAAGTATTTATTTTGGGCATTTGGAATTAATGCATAATTATTTGCATTGGATATATATTTGTTATATATATAATATATGTCCAAAAATTATGCCATTTGTTGAGGAGCTCTGGAATAATAACACTAGTTCCTACAAAAATTGGCACAAGAAATAAAATGATTTAGTATTTTTATTAAATCAAAACATATGTCAGAAAAATAGAAAAGAAAAACAAAATGGGAAAAAAACCTACCTGGCACTTACCTCCCTGTGCAGCCTGGCCTGGCCTAGTGGCCCAACAGGCCGGCCTAGCCAGCAGGCAGCCCAGCCCAACTGCCAGGAGCTTCTTCAAGCTCCTGCCAGTAGGAGCTGCTGCGTGGCCGCGCCACAGCTGGCCGTGGCCACGTCTCCCCGCCACCTCCTGCTTCTCCCCCTCGTCGCCTGGATCACCCGCGCGACGCCACGCACGCCCCGCACCTCTCTCCCTCTCTCTCAATCCTCCCCCTCCCCTGGTCTCTCTCCCACACGCACGACCGAACGCCACCGTCGCCGCTGCTCGTCGTCACTGTAGCCACCGCCTACCCCTCACCTCTCTGACACGCGCAGGAGCTCCGCCTCCTCGCCCTGAAGCTCTCCGCCGGGCCACGCAAGCCGGAGCACCCCTTGGAGCCGTCGCCGTCGCCATCTTCATCTCCGGTCGCCGGAGATCGTCTTCACCGACCCGCGGTCTTCAGTGCATCCCCGAGCTCTCCGTCGACACCGTCGAGTCCGCAGTGAGCCTCTGACCCATTTCCCTCTCTCCGTTTAGCCGCCCGCACACCGTAGGCCTTTTCCCCACCACGGCCGAAGCCTCTCGCCGCCGTCCATGTCGCCACCGTCGCCCTGGCCACCGTAGCCCGCAACCGAGCATGTCACCGTGCTCCTGGTGCCACGAGGGTGCTGCAGAGCCCCTCGGGTGGCCTCCCCGTGCCCTACAGCCCGCTCCCGCTCGTAGCCCGTGCTCCGGACGCCGCCGTTAGCCTCGCTCCCGCGAGTTCCGGCCCTAGCAGCCTCCCGCTTGCTCCAAACAATGCGGACGAGCTCCATCTCCTCGTCCGTGGTCTCTGCCGCCTAAATGGACGCCGGAGGGCGAATACCGAGCCCCTCTGCCGCGTCTGGCCTCGCCGGCGTCGAGTCGCCGGCGGGTTTGACCCCGCTGACCAAGGATTTGACCCTTTGACCTCGCCAGCCTGACAAGTGGGCCTAGGCCCCTGCTAATTTTAGTTAGATGTTAATTAAACTTAATTAGCCTGCTGATACTGACATGTGGGCCCGAGGCCACTAACTAAACTAGATTAGTTAGGTTAGACAGTGACATATGGGTCCCTCTGGTCAGGTTTGACCTGGACCTGGCCGTTGACTCGCTGATGTCACGCTGACGTCAGGCTGACGCAGTTATTCATTTTCTGGATTTAAAATAACTCAGAAAATTCCAGAAAATGATTTAAACTTCAAAAATTCATAGAAATTCAACCGTAGCTCAGATTGAAATAATTTATATATGAAAAATTATCAGAAAAATGCAACCTTTCCATCTGTACTAGTTTCATGCATGACAAACCAACTTATACCTATTGTATAAGTGAAAACATGTAAATGGCATATATAAGATCTTAATTTGGCAAATGGACTTCATTCAAACAGAATGCTAGTTGCATTAGCTCAAACAACATCACATCTACATGCCATGTTCATGCATCATATTGTTGCATATGCTTGTGTATTGATTGTCGACACCGTTCCTTCTCGATAGGTCCTGCTCCGGAGAGTGCTCCAGAGTACCTGTCTGAGGAGCAGTGCCCCCTCTGTTGATCTACCAGGCAAGCAAACCCCCTTGTTCATTCCGATACAATCCTACTCTCTCGCTCCTGCTCTCATTTATTGCAATAGGACAACAACGATTCAATTGCTACTTTGTGCTGCGGTAGTTGAACCCATTCCTCTGCATGACCTGTCATTGCCACAGTAAATAGTTGAAACCCACTAGCATGTGTAGGAGTTGATTGAAGCCATTGTTGTGTTCCTACCATGCTATGCCTGCTATTGCTTAGAGTGTGTCAGGTCTGATTCATTGGGAATGAATTGGAGTGCAGTGCTCTTGTTCTGATGCTGAGAGTGAAGTGTGTGAACACGATTTGGTAAAGGTAGCGGTGAGAGGCCATGTAGGATTACATGGTGGGTTGTCTCACTGGGACCGACCTTAAGCACCGAGTTCTATGTATGTTGTCCAATGACTCGATACTACCACACATTGGGATCCTTAATTGACTCTCTCGACTTATTAACTGACTTGATCTCTGTCCAGGAGTCGCAACTAGTTTCTGGTGTTTGTAGGTAGTGCTATTTTTCTACCGAGTGGCACCCGGCAGGGTGGGCTTGGGACAGACTAGGCACAGGTGGCACGGTGTACCAAGTGGCACCCGGATGGTGGGCTTGGGAACCCTGCTCACCTCGTTTGGGGCCGTGAGCGACACCCCGGCCGGATCTCCTTGCGGATGGAACCCAAATAGGCGATAAACCTGGACTAGAGCCTTGTGTTGTTAGTCAGGTCGTGGCCGACACCCTCGCCAGGCTTCCGCTTGAAGGTTACCGAGTTACATGACGTGTACATGGCAGTAAGTGGCGAGAGCGTGTGTGAAGAAGTACACCCCTGCAGGGTTAACATGATCTATTCGAATAGCCGGGTCCGCGGTTATGGACTTCTTGGATGCTTACATGGTACATAGACAACTTGAAGCGGATACTATAAAATGCTCAAGACAAGTGTGAGTGCTATGGATGGCCTTCTCGTAGGGAGACGGGGATGAATCCATAGTAGTGTATTGTGTGGTGATTAGTGGACTCGTGTGCGCCATATCACCTCAAAGAAGTTTCTCGTAGTCGTTGAACAGGATAGCCACTAAGTCAAAGCTGGCTTGCTACAACTAAACCCCACATTACCTTCTTGATACAAATGCATGTATGATAGGATCTGATGTAAGTCTTGCTGAGTACCTTTGTACTCATGTTGCTTTATTTATGTTTTTGTAGCGGAGACTTCGGTCTTACTAGTGTTTCTGTGGACTTCGACAAGTAGCTTGTACCTCAGCTACGATCTTGATAGGATGTTGTAGATAGCCAGGCTCTTCAGCCTTTTTCATTTGTAGATGTCTGTACTCAGACATGTAATGCTTCCGCTTGTTGCTTGTGTGCTCTGAATGTTAGGTCATGTGACCCCTGTTTGTAATAAATGCTATGATGGCTCTTTGAGCCTTATCTATATGAGTTGTTGAGTTATGTTGTGATGCCATGTTGTACATCACATACTTGCATGTTATGCGTACGTGTAATGTGTATTGCTATGTGTGGGATCTGACTATCTAGTTGTTTATCCTTAGTAGCCTCTCTTACCGGGAAATGTCTCCTAGTGCTTCCACTGAGCCCTGGCAGATTGCTACTGCTCCGGAACACTTAGGCTGACCGACATGTGTCCTTTGTTCCTGTGTCTGTCCCTTCGGGGAAATGTCACGCGGTGTCTACCGGAGTCCTGTTAGCCTGCTACAGCCCGGTTTACCGGAGTCCTGCTAGCCCAGTTGCTACAGCCCGGATTCACTCGCTGATGACCGACACGTTCTTTGCTGGGTCATGTATGCTTGTCCCTGTAAGTTAGTGCCACTTTGGGTTCACGACTAGCCATGTCAGCCCGGGTTCTTTGTCATATGGATGCTAGCGATACTATCATATACGTGTGCCAAAAGGCGCAAATGGTCCCGGGCATGGTAAGGCGACACCCGTGGGAATACCGTGCGTGAGGCCGCAAAGTGATATGAGGTGTTACATGCTAGATCGGTGTGGCATAGAATCGGGGTCCTGACAGCTTTGGTATCAGAGCCTGACTGCCTGTAGGTTTACCAAGCCAAACTGGTCGAAGTTGAGTCTAGAAATTCTTTAGTTATGTAAGGGAATTGATTGTGGGAAGGAATGTAAGGCTCTTTTTACTTCTTTACCTCATGGCCTTCTGATCTGAGTCATCCTATCTTTCCTACGGGGTTAAGGAACTAGGCTTTCTCTCCTATCTATCAGGATCACGTGTTACTACTCTTTAGTCCCATAGGATTGGTTGATCAGAGTCATATCCCAGTTTCGAGTACTTCTGGTGTAGCCTGTTTAGTATGATCTCAGAACCTTGAGTGGTGATGTTGAGTGGTTGTACTACCCCATTTTTGGGAGGATGTCTCATTCTGGGCATTTTACTGCCATTATGCTACCGGAATTGCCCTAGGAGTTTGAGAGTTACTAATTTCCTTGTCCTACATTCTATAGCCTATAGATAACACTGATTCCGTCCTTGGTTTCGTTTCTCAGGATGTCATCAGCTAAGCGAAGTTCTGTTGCTTGTAGCCAGAACCACGGAGATGGTAGGGACGAGGATCCTCCCGATCAACCTTCGTTGACAGAGTTCATGCTAGAGATGGAGAGGAACAAGCATGAGTCTAACCGCTTGTTGGCACGTATCGAGGAGAACACCGCACATCAGTCCAATAAGTCTGCCACCATTCATGACTTCATTCGCTTGCACCCACCCACCTTTCATCATTCTATTGAGCCACTCGATGCAGATGACTGGCTCCGTAGCATCAATCATAAGCTGCGTTCCGTGAACGTAGCTGAAGATGACAAGGTCACCTATGCCACATACCACCTGGAAGGTCCTGCTAGTCTTTGGTGGCAGAACTATGAGGCTATGCTTCCAGCTGGCCAGATTCCTACCTAGAGAGATTTCACTGAGGCTTTTTGCGAGCATCACATTCCTGAGGCCCTCATCGATCGCAAGAGAGAAGAGTTCTGTAGTTTCACCCAGAGTAAGATGGCTGTTGATGCTTACAGTAGAGAGTTTGAGAACCTCGCCCGCTATGCCACATAAGAGGTGTCCACGGACGCCAAGAAGCAGGCTAGGTTCCGGAAGGGTCTCAACCCCAAGTTGCGTCGTGATCTCCACCTGCATCATTGTGATACATTCGAGGCCCTTGTGAACAAGGCCATTAATGCAGAGACATCACAGCTCACTTACGAGGAGTCTCGTAAGCACACCCGTGATTTGGGATCTTCCTCCGGTTCTAGTTCCCAGAAGCGCCGGATTTGGGTTCCAAACTCCGCTCTTCCTTCCGGATATACACTGAGGCCATCTTATGTGGCGCCTCCCTAGCTCAGTCATATGTTCCACCCAGGCCTATTGGTAGACAGCTTGTCAGTGTGGGTCCACGTCCAACCTCAGGGACTTGCTTCACATGCGGGAAGCCAGGACACTATGCACGTGACTGCTCTCAGACTAGTTATGCCCCACCCCAGCCCGAGAAGTCTATTGGCCATGGTAAGCCATCACGCAAGATGATCAGTGTCAAGTCAGCCCCCACTGAACATGACCGTGTGCATCACGTCTCAGCTAAAGACGCTCATGATGATCCGGATGTCGTTCTTGGTACACTCCTTGTCAATTGTCATCCAACATCGGTTCTATTCGATACTGGAGCATCTCACTCCTTCATTTCTGAAAGCTATGCTAACTTGCACAACATGTCATTTTGTGATATGCCCTCTCCACTAGTCATCCAAACTCCTGGATCCAAATGGCAAACCTCTAGTGTAAGCCATGGTAACGAGATCCTTGTTGACAGACTTGTATTCCTTTCCTCACTTATAGCCCTCAAGTCTACAGATATTAACATCATCTTGGGTATGGACTGGATGAAAGCTCATTATGCCAAGATTGATTGTTACACTAGGTCTGTTCAGCTTACACACCCATCTGGCAAGATAGTCACTGTCTCCACTAGAGTTGCAAGGCGTCAGCTCTATTCTCTCAATGCCAGCCCTCTTCCAGACCTTGAAGATATCCCGGTAGTCCATGACTTTCCGGATGTCTTTCCAGAGGAACTGCCAGGTGTTCCACCTGATAGAGATATAGAGTTCGTCATAGATCTTATCCTAGGAACTGCTCCAATCTCTAGGAGACCTTACAAAATGGCACCTTTAGAACTAGCCGAGCTTAAGAAACAACTTGATGAGTCCTTGCAAAAGGGTTTCATCCGTCCTAGTTCTTCTCCTTGGGCTTGCCCCATCCTCTTCGTCAAGAAGAAGGATGGTACGGACCGGATGGTTGTAGATTATCGTCCCGTTAATTTGGTTACGATAAAGAACAAATATCCGCTCCCCAGGATCAACGACCTATATGATCAGCTCGTTGGATCCTCAGTCTTCTCCAAGATGGATTTGAGGTTAGGCTACCACCAAATCAAGATTAGAAACGGGGACATCCCCAAGACAGCCTTTGTCACTCGTTATGGCCAGTACGAGTACACCGTCATGTCCTTCGGTCTAACCAACGCTCCAGCTACCTTCTCCCACTTGATGAACTCGTTCTTCATGGAGTACTTAGATAAATTCGTCGTGGTTTACCTCGATGATATTTTTATTTACTCGAAGAACGAGGAAGAGCATGCCGAACATCTTAGACTTGTGCTAGAAAAACTTAGAGAGCACCGCCTTTATGCCAAGTTCTCCAAGTGTGAATTTTGGTTGCCAGAAGTGACCTATCTGGGCCACGTGATATCTGGTAAGGGCATTGCTGTCAATCCCGAGAGAGTTAAGGCCGTTCTCGATTGGACTCCACCTGAAACCGTTAAACAAGTTAGGAGTTTCCTTGGTCTAGCCAGCTATAGTCGTCGCTTTGTTGAAAACTTCTCTAAAGTGGCCAAACCTCTCACGGAACTTCTCAAGAAAGATAAAAAGTTTGAGTGGTCCCCACAGTGTGAATACAGTTTTCAGGAACTGAAAAGACGCCTGACTTCTGCTCCCATACTTGTGCCACCGGATTTCACTAAAGACTTTGTTATCTACTGCGACGCCTCACGACAGGGACTAGGTTGCATTCTTATGCAGGATCGTCATGTGATTGCCTATGCATCTCGACAGTTGCATCCACATGAGGAGAATTATCCTACACATGATCTAGAGCTTGCAGCCGTAGTCTATGCACTCAAGACCTGGAGACATTACCTTCTTGGTAAACGTTGCGAGATCTACACTGATCACCAGAGTCTCAAGTATATCTTCACCCAGCCATATTTGAACCTTAGGCAAAGACGTTGGTTGGAGTTGATCTCAGATTATGATCTAGGGATTACCTACACCCAGGCAAAGCCAGTGTCATGGCTGATGTGCTAAGCCCTAAATCCTATTGCAACAATCTCATGTTGCAGCAAGGCCAACCACTTCTCCATGAGGAATTCTGTAAGCTTAATCTTCACATTGCTCCTCACGGATTCCTTTCTACCTTAATGGTGAAACCTACTCTTGAGGATCAGATCATAACTAGCCAGCAATATGAAACGGGTATTTCTCGAATCAAGGATAACGTTAAGAAGGGAGCTGCTGGTAGTTTCTCTGTTGATGATCGAGGTGTTGTTTTCTTTGGGAACCGCCTGGTGGTCCCCAAGAAGCAACATCTTCGACAATTGATTCTTAAGGAGGCGCATGAATCTCCGCTCATGATTCATCCCGATAGTACTAAGATGTATCAGGACCTGCGCCAGAGGTTCTGGTGGACTAGGATGAAGAGAGAAATCGCTCAGTTTATTGCTAACTGTGACGTTTGTCGCCGTGTTAAGGCAGAGCATCAAAGACCTGCTGGCACCCTTCAGCCTTTAGCTATTCCTGAATGGAAATGGGATAAAGTTGGTATGGACTTCATCACCGGCTTTCCCAGGACTAAGAAAGGGAATAACGCTATCTTCATAGTCGTTGCTCGTCTCTCCAAAGTGGCGCACTTCCTACCTGTTCGAGAGAGTATCACTGCTAGTCAGCTTGCTGACTTATACATTTCTCGAATAGTGTCACTCCATGGTGTTCCACTAGAGATCAATTCAGACCGTGGAAGTCTTTTCACTTCTCTTTTCTGGGAGAGTTTCCAAACTGCCATGGGAACCCATCTTTCCTTCAGTACCGCTTTCCACCCTCAGTCGACTGGTCAGGTGGAACGGGTCAACCAAATTCTCGAAGACATGCTTAGAGCTTGCGTTATCTCATTCGGTATGGATTGGGAGAAATGTCTTCCTTTTGCCGAGTTTGCTTATAACAATAGCTATCAATCCAGTCTCAAGAAAGCTCCTTTTGAGATTCTCTATGGACGAAGATGTCGAACACCTTTGAACTGGTCAGAAACCGGTGAAAGACAATTCTTTGGACCGGATATGATCCAGGAGGCAGAAGAGCAAGTTCGCATCATTCGTGAGAATTTGAAAACAGCCAAGTCTCGTCAAAAGATCCAGTATGATCGTCATCATAGGGATATGACCTATGAAGTTGGCGACAAAGCTTATCTTCGTGTTACTCCCTTGAAGGGTACCCATCATTTCGGTATCAAGGGCAAGTTGGCTCCTCGTTACATTGGTCCTTTTCGCATTCTCGCTAAACGAGGAGAGGTTGCCTACCAGTTGGAACTACCCCCACATCTTTCCAGAGTGCTTGATGTCTTCCACGTCTCTCAACTCAGGCGTTGCTTCTCGGATCCCATCCGCGGAGTGGACCATGAAACGCTTGATCTCCAAGATAACCTCACATACCGAGAGTATCCGGTTCGCATTCTTGATCAAGCAGAGCGTGTCACTCGACATCAGAACATCAAGTTTCTCAAGGTTCAGTGGTCTCATCATTCCAAGAGAGAAGCTACTTGGGAGCGAGAAGATCGTCTTCGACTGGAGTACCCCGCTTTCTTTCCGTCGACCCCTGAATCTCGGGACGAGATTCTTTCAAGTGGGGGCGAGTTGTCACATCCCTAGTTCTGGTATGACCTAGACTAGCTAGTCATGCGTGCATCATGTTTAAATTCCATTTAATTCTGAAATGAGGATTTGTGAAACCCTCAGAATCATTTCTGGAAATGATCCAAATAAAAAGTGCTCCAAAAAGGTCCAAGAAAATGCTCATGTTGCTCTCTGAAAATATTGGATAGAGATAAAAATCAAACCAATATTTTTAGGAGCTCATAAGTATTTATTTTGGGCATTTAGAATTAATGCATAATTATTTGCATCGGATATATATTTGTTATATATATAATATATGTCCAAAAATTATGCCATTTGTTGAGGAGCTCTGGAATAATACCACTAGTTCCTACAAAAATTGGCATAAGAAATAAAATGATTTAGTATTTTTATTGAATCAAAACATATGTCAGAAAAATAGAAAAGAGAAACAAAATGGGAAAAAAACCTACCTGGCGCTTACCTCCCTGTGCAGCCTAGCCTGGCCCAGTGGCCCAACAGGCCGGCCTAGCCAGCAGGCAGCCCAGCCCAACTGCCAGGAGCTTCTTCAAGCTCCTGCCAGTAGGAGCTGCTGCGTGGCCGCGCCACAGCTGGCCGTGGCCACGTCTCCCCGCCACCTCCTGCTTCTCCCCCTCGTCACCTGGATCACCCGTGCGACGCCACGCACGCCTGCACCTCTCTCCCTCTCTCTCATTCCTCCCCCTCCCCTGGTCTCTCTCCCACACGCACGGCCGAAAGCCACTGTCGCGGCTGCTCGCCGTCACCGTAGCCACCGCCTCCCCCTTGCCTCTCTGACACACGCAGGAGCTCCGCCTCCTCGCCCTGAAGCTCTCCGCCGGGCCACGCAAGCCGGAGCGCCCCGTGGAGCCGTCGCCGTTGCCATCTTCATCTCCGGTCGCCGGAGATCGTCTTCACCGCCCCGCCGTCTTCAGCGTGTCCCCGAGCTCTCCGTCGACACCGTCGAGTCCGCAGTGAGCCTCTGACCTGTTTCCCTCTCTCCGTTTAGCCGCCCGCACGCCGTAGCCCTTTTCCCCACCACGGCTGAAGCCTCTCGCCGCCGTCCATGTCGCCGCCGTCGCCCTGGCCACCGCAGCCCGCAACCGAGCATGTCACCGTGCTCCTGGTGCCACGACGGTGCCGCAGAGCCCCTCGGGTGGCCTCCTCGTGCCCCACAGCCCGCTCCCGCTCGAAGCCCGTGCTCCGGCCGCCGCCGTGAGCCTCGCTCCGGCGAGTTCCGGCACCCCCGCAGCCTCCCGCTTGCTCCAAACGACGCGGACGAGCTCCAGCTCCTCGTCCGTGGTCTCCGCCGCCTAAATGGACGCTGGAGGGCGAATCCCGAGCCCCTCCGCCGCGTCTAGCCTCGCCGGCGTCGAGTCCCCGGCGGGTTTGACCCCGCTGACCAAGGGTTTGACCCTTTGACCTCGCCGGCCTGACAATTGGGCCCAGGCCCCTGCTAATTTTAGTTAGATGTTAATTAAACTTAATTAGCCTGCTGATACTGACATGTGGGCCTGAGGCCACTAACTAAACTAGATTAGTTAGGTTAGACACTGACATATGGGTCCCGCTGGTCAGGTTTGACCTGGACCTGGCCGTTGAGTCGCTGACATCACGCTGACGTCAGGCTGACGCAGTTATTCATTTTCTGGATTTAAAATAACTCAGAAAATTCCAAAAAATGATTTAAAGTTCAAAAATTCATAAAAATTCAACCGTAGCTCAGATTGAAATAATTTATATATGAAAAACTATCAGAAAAATGCAATCTTTCCATCTGTACTAGTTTCATGCATGAAAAACCAACTTATACCTACTGTATAAGTGAAAACATGTAAATGACATATATAAGAGCTTAATTTGGAGTTGCATTTGAACCCTTGGTTCAAATGGACTTCATTCAAACAGAATGCTAGTTGCATTAGCTCAAACAGCATCACATCTACATGCCATGTTCATGCATCATATTGTTGCATATGCTTGTGTATTGATTGTCGACACCATTCCTTCTCGATAGGTCCTGCTCCGGAGAGTGCTCCAGAGTACCTGTCTGAGGAGCAGTGCCCCCTCTGTTGATCTACCAGGCAAGCAAACCCCCTTGTTCATTCCGATACAATCCTACTCTCTCGCTCCTGCTCTCATTTATTGCATTAGGACAAAATGATTCAATTGCTACTTTGTGCTGCGGTAGTTGAACCCATTCCTCTGCATGACCTGTCATTACCACAGTAAATAGTTGAAACCCACTAGCATGTGTAGGAGTTGATTGAAGCCATTGTTGTGTTCCTACCATGCTATGCCTGCTATTGCTTAGAGTGTGTCAGGTCTGATTCATTGGGAATGAATTGGAGTGCAGTGCTCTTGTTCTGATGCTGAGAGTGAAGTGTGTGAACACAATTTGGTAAAGGTAGCGGTGAGAGGCCATGTAGGAGTACATGGTGGGTTGTCACACTGGAACCATCCTTAAGCACTGAGTTCTATGTATGTTGTCCAATGACTCGATACTACCACACATTGGTATCCTTAATTGACTCTCTCGACTTATTAACCGACTTGATCTCTGTCCAGGAGTAGCAACTAGTTTCTGGTGTTTGTAGGTAGTGCTATTTTTCTACCGAGTGGCACCCGGCAGGGTGGGCTTGGGACAGACTAGGCACAGGTGGCACGGTGTACCAAGTGGCACCCTGATGGTGGGCTTGGGAACCCTGCTCACATCATTTGGGGCCGTGAGCGACACCCCGGCCGGATCTCCTTGCGGATGGAACCCAAATAGGCGATAAACCTGGACTAGAGTCTTGTGTGGTTAGTCAGGTCGTGGCCGACACCCTCGCCAGGCTTCCGCTTGAAGGTTGCCGAGTTACATGACGTGTACATGGTGGTAAGTGGCGAGAGCGTGTGTGAACAAGTACACCCCTGCAGGGTTAACATGATCTATTCGAATAGTCGGCTCCACGGTTATGGACTTCTTGGATGCTTACATGGTACATAGACAACTTGAAGTGGATACTATAAAATGCTCAAGACAAGTGTGAGTGCTATGGATGGCCTTCTCGTAGGGAGACGGGGATGAATCCATAGTAGTGTATTGTGTGGTGATTAGTGGACTCGTGTGCACCATATCACCTCAAAGAAGTTTCTCGTAGTCGTAGAACAGGATAGCCACTGAGTCAAAGCTGGCTTGCTGCAACTAAACCCCACATTACCTTCTTGATACAAATGCATGTATGATAGGATCTGATGTAAGTCTTGCTGAGTACCTTTGTACTCATGTTGCTTTATTTATGTTTTTGCAGCGGAGACTTTGGTCTTACTAGTGTTTCTATGGACTTCGACAAGTAGCTTGTACCTCAGCTACGATATTGATAGGATGTTGTAGATAGCCAGGCTCTTCAGCCTTTTTCATTTGTAGATGTCTGTACTCAGACATGTAATGCTTCCGCTTGTTGCTTGTGTGCTCTGAATGTTGGGTCATGTGACCCCTGTTTGTAATAAATGCTATGATGGCTCTTTGAGCCTTATCTATATGAGTTGTTGAGTTATGTTGTGATGCCATGTTGTACATCACATACTTGCATGTTATGCGTACGTGTAATGTGTATTGCTATGTGTGGGATCTGACTATCTAGTTGTTTATCCTTAGTAGCCTCTCTTACCGGGAAATGTCTCCTAGTGCTTCCACTGAGCCCTCGTAGCTTGCTACTACTTCAGAACAGTTAGGCTGACCGGCATGTGTCCTTCTTCGTTCCTGTGTCTGTCCCTTCGGGGAAATGTCACGCGGTGTCTACCAGAGTCCTGTTAGCCTGCTACAGCCCGGTTTACCGGAGTCCTGCTAGCCCAGTTGCGACAGCCCGAATTCACTCGTTGATGACCGACACATTCGTTGCTGGGTCATGTATGCATGTCCCTGTAAGTTAGTGCCACTTTGGGTTCACGACTAGCCATGTCAGCCCGGGTTCTTTGTCATATGGATGCTAGCGACACTATCATATACGTGTGCCAAAAGGCGCAAACGGTCCCGGGCATGGTAAGGCGACACCCGTGGGAATACCGTGCGTGAGGCCGCAAAGTGATATGAGGTGTTACATGCTAGATCGGTGTGGCGTAGAATCGGGGTCCTGACACTAGGGTTTCGATAGGGGAGGGGAGAAAGGCCGATGAAGTACGGAAGGCGTGATGTAAGATGCTCTGGTGTTGTGGAGTTAGTCATTTTTGCGCGAGGGGGAGAGAAAATGGGGGTGCCGTGTAGTGGGGGGAACCGGAAGTTACCAAAGCAGCCCTGACCTATTATGTAGATGAGGATGGTATTGTAACTGTTGGTCTCCGTGCATCAAGGACAAAAGGGGAATTTTGCATGCTAAAGACTAAGGTGGCGGGAGATTTTGCCGCTCGTGGGATCATTCGTATCCAGTTTCAACTAATATTGGACCGTGCTAGCAGGAAGGTCATGCTAGACTATGTACACGGGGCACGCGTCAGCAGTTAATAACTGGTGTGAAGTCCACCCCAGAAAAAAGACAATAACTCAGGATGATGCGCCGATAACTTGGACGTTCACACGGGCACGACCAATCGTACGGGTGTAGTGGCGCGTTCACAAAAAAGGGATCAAACGTTCATCATATGTATTTCTCGTGTAAATAGATAATTTAGTGTCATTGGTTATTTACTTTAAACATAATGCATTGACGTGTTAGTGTAGAGGCACACAAAAAGAAATGGATATTGTAGTCCGCTACTTAAAAGTGTTACCTCATATGATTACATAGCGTCCATTTCATAAATTGCGTACCCGTTGAATTCATATATGAATATTACATCTATTACTTCATAACAGAACCTTAAATCATCCAAGACTAATGAATTTGAATGCAAGAGTAACAATGGTGCATGTACATGAGAACTACATTGGTTGTTTGAAGAAACATCAATGTAACTTTGGCATGCAGAACTGAAAAGGTTTATTTAAATAGAAAAAAATGTGATATGTGAGTGTCCAATCTTTATAGCGTTGAATCGATATTGTACCTTTGGCCATGATGCGAAGTAGATATTGATTTATGTTCAAGTGATGCACGTCCACGATCGCTACATAGTGATACGTAATTGAATTATGCAATCTCTCTCACACGCATACATATCTCATTTCCCTAAGGGTATCGGAATCACACACGCGCACTTCGTGTATTTCTCTCCCTCCGCCAAGGTTAGAATTTGTCTTTCTACCCCGTCCTACAAGTCTCTCACATAGAAACACACATGCTCTCTCCGTCTAACACGCCCACCCCTTTAATTCCACCCACCCACAGCCACTAATGTCTCAAAGTATAGTAATGTCACTCGCACATATGCCTAAGGTTAACTCGAGTTCCGGAACCATATGAATACATACAATGGGATTCCAGCAGAGCACCTTTTGTTTTGAGATTTTGCTAACTCTCTCTCTCTCTCCCTCACACACACACACACGCGCGCGCGCGCGCGCGCCCACACACACACACACACACACATGCACACACATTGTTTCTCGCTTCATTTTTCTGGCACTTGAATGCACACCGTTTGTTTATCTTCGTGATGCTTTAAGTATGCCTCGCACAAATGCTATCTACCATCCCTTAATATAGCTAGATATGTGTCACACAAACTCCTTCTCCCTACTAGCAAGATGCCCATGCGTTGCACGGAACATCAAGATGCATTTGTATGAGTAGTTTATCTTGTGGGAGAGAAGGATGAACGGGGGAATGCCTTATTTGCAAATGCGGAGAGAGGTGTGGGTATCTTTTTGCAAAATTGTCATAGTCCTTCATATCCGTCGGATATAAATCGGATGGCCTATATTGCAGGATGGCAGGAACACCATCATTAGCAACTCTATTTTTTACAAGAGTAGAGATATGTGAGTGTCACTGCCCCCCCCCACACCCACACACCCACACACACACACTTCCCAACACCGAAGGAGTAGGGTGACACCTCGATCTTGATACTAACCTATCAACTAGCTTCTCTCTCGAACACAGACACACTACCCGACACCGAGGGAGTAGGGCGGCACCTCAATCTTGATAGTAATCTATCTACTCCTCTTTCAAACACACACATACACACACACTCGCTAGTTGTGCCTATATGCCTACCGCGCACACTTTCGATACATCTTTCTCTCCCTCCCCCTCCACCCACCCCAACAATGACAACAGAAGGGTGAAAACTTGATCTGATCGTTATCTGTCAATTGGTTTCTCTCTCGAACATTGTGTCTATGTGCCTCTCTCAATAGCCCCCTCGATATGTAGACTTCTCGCACGCGCACAGCTGACGATGACGCTGAACCCAGTGTGCCTTGATTTTACCGGCCTCATGTGATAGTTTTCACCCTGTTTTCTGTTAATTAACAAGGCAACCTTTTTGTTACTACTAGTGAATCTGAAATCATTCGGGGCAGACATAAAATATATCACTTCAACCCAATTATCGCACTAACTTTTTTAAAAGAAACTAGCTAGATGCCCGTGCGTTGCACAGAACATCAAGATGCATTTATATGAGTAGTTTATCTTGTGAGAGAAAAGGATGAATGAGGGAAGGCCTTATTTGAGAACATGGAGAGGGGTGTGGGTATATTTTTGCAAAATTTCCATAGTTTCCTTCCTATCTATTAGATATAAATCCGACGACCTATATTGCAGGATGGCACGCACACCATCATCACCAACTCTGTTTTCTACTCCCTCAGTTCCTAAATACTCCCTTCGTCCGAAAATACTTGTCATCAAAATGGATAAAAAGAGATGTATATAAAACTAAAATACGTCTATATACATTTCCTTTGATCCATTTTGATGACAAGTATTTCCGAACGGAGGGAGTATTTGTCTTTTTAGAGATTTCAACAAGTGACTACATACGGAGCAAAATGAGTGAATCTACACTCTAAAATATGTCTACATACACATCCGTATGTGGTAGTCCATTTGAAATCTGAAAAAGACAAATATTTAGGAACGGATGGAGTATAAGAGTAGACATGGAGATATATCTCCAGCATGGTCTACAACAAAAATGTGTTGGGCTGGTTAGCGCCGGATGCTCGCAACGCGATGACATGAGTTCGAATTCCGTCTTTAAATTTAGATTTTGATATTATATATTACTTATTTAATATATACTTCTTTCACTACTGTAATGACAGTGGAACCCATAGAGTACTTAGAATACAAGATTAATGATGGACTTGTTTCTTTTTAACTTTCTGTACGAAGTTGTAGCCACCCTGCAAGTCACGTGTACACTGTACATGCAATTATGTTTTTATAGAGGGACAATCATACACGAAATTAACTCAAATGGATGTGATGTCACTCTATTATTTCCATCATAAGAGCATCTCCAACGGCAGCCGGCAAATTTCCTCCCGCTTCCTTCCACGGAGGACGACATCAAACGCCAACGGCATACATTTTCACAACTCTAACCAACCAGATGAAATTTGTGCAAACACAGATTGATTTCATATAAGCATGAAGGATTTCATATAAAAAAGCTGGATCTTCACATAAACATGATGGATTTCATTACATTTACATGAACTAAGCGGTGCCAATCCGGCTCTCTTGGGATAATTAATACTCCCTCCGTCCGAAAATACTTTTCCTAGAAATGGATGTACCTAGACTTATTTTAGTTATAGATACATAAAATTTATCCATTCTTAACACAAATATTTCCCGCCAGCTGGAGAGGGAGTACATAATATAAATGGCCGCCCGCGGATCCCTTTGTCTTCCTCATGTCCGTCAGACACTTGCGGGGTCGACGAAGGTCGTCGGAAGAGATGAAGCAGCAAAGAAACCACCTGATTGTGCAGTCGTCGCCTCGGCGATGGCCTTCATGGGTCCCAAGTGGCTGTGGCCTCCCTTGTTCTACTTCTCCTCGATGATGGCGGCGGACACAAAGAAGCTAGCCACCGACTCGTTGCTCTCCACGCACCCGTCTTTTGTCTCTGCCTGCATGGCGCTGCCGCAGGCACGGGAGGCGCGCCCACAGACACTGGTGGCGCGGTACGATGCGGCAGCGATGACGCCCGTACCGGCGTGCTTGTTGTTGTGCCGGCGTGGAGCAACTCGCTGAGGGAGTCCTAGATTAGGGGGTCCTCGGACAGCCGGACTATATGCTTATGCCGGACTGTTGGACTATGAAGATACAAGATTGAAGAATTGGTCCCGTGTCCGGGTGGACTCTCCATTGCATGGAAAGCAAGCTTCGCAATTCGGATATGTAGATTCCCTTCTCTGTAACCGACTCTGTGTAACCCTAGCCCCCTCCGGTGTCTATATAAACTGGAGGGTTTAGTCCGTAGGACAATAACAATCATAATCATAGGCTAGCTTCTATGGTTTAGCCTCTACGATCTCGTGGTAGATCAACTCTTGTAATACTCATATCATTAAGATCATTCAAGCAGGAAGTAGGGTATTACCCCATAGAGAGGGCCTGAACCTGGGTAAACATTGTGTCCCCCACCTCCTGTTACCATTAGCCTTAGACGCACAGTTCGGGACCCCCTACCCGAGATACGCCGGTTTTGACACCGACATTGGTGCTTTCATTGAGAGTTCCACTGTGACGTCAAAAAAAGGTTTTGATGGCTTGCCTTGTTATCGAGGACAACATCACCTCTGGGGGAACCCTGGCTTTAGGCCAAACCCTCCGACTAGGCGGCTTCATCATGACCGCCCGCTCGGCCGCCGTGCCGACGATGACTTCTCGTCTCATCAAAAAGAACCTCCACATCAGCTTGGAATACGCCGAGCAGATGGATCCAGTGGAACTCCCATCCTTGGACGAGCTCTTGGATCGCATCGCCGCCTTGGGAGTCACTACGGACTATGATCAGATTGGGCTTAAACCCGATCAAAGAGAGATTAACTCTCTGTCGGTCACCCATCAGATAGCGGTGGTGGAGGAGCAACACAGCGATTCTTCCTCTATTTTGAGAACGAACTATGTCTGGATTCGAGAGCTCTCCAAGCCGGATACCTGTTTGCGGGAGGACATGACCCAAACTCCGAACTTAGAATCGGACAGCGGGCCATAAAAATTTGGCAACATCTCGGAACCCGAACTGCCAAGTTCAGAAGTTCCTCTGGCCCTGGGTCTCAGATCGGGTCAGGGTTCGGACTTAAATCCACCCACCCACCCAGATACAAGCGATCTTTACCACATTAGACAACAATCCCAAGAGACAGTACATCACTTTTGGGCCAGATTCCTCCTTGTAATGAGCAAGGTCAAGGATTGTCGCGAGGAAGATGCAATCTCATTCTTTTGCAAAAATTGCACGGACAAGGGAATCCTCAACGCCATAAGTCGCCGTGACATATCACACTTCACTGACTTGGCGGTCATAGTACAAAAGTACTGTGCGATGGAAAGCGCCTGGAAAACCCAGGAAAAATTTTGGGATCCTCCGGCTCTCACTAAACCCCTCGTCCGAACTAAAAGGGTGCACTCTCGCAAGTCACCCGATCCAATTACAAAGAAACCAAAGCCCACTACAGGGCGTGGAACCGTATTGTAGGGATGGCTCAATGGGCCATGCAAAATTCACACCACACCGGATACCATACCAACACACAACCTTAGAGCATGTTGGATACTTCGGCAGGTGGCCAAGAGCGGCGAGGATCTCCTCATTAGAGATAGCGCAGAGCATCATCCCATAGAAAACAACAATACAATATTGACAGTCTTCGAGACTTTCGCCTCAAATAATAGGTGCAAGAGAGCACTCCGTGGCCTCGCCTAAGTCTGCCATATTGTAGCAATAAATCCATGGAACGACACAGCCATAACCTTCAATGCCAGTGACGAACCTCAATTCTCAATAGTCCGAGCACCACCCGCTCTGGTCCTTAGTCCAATTGTGGACGGCTTCCGGCTTACCAAAGTGCTCATGGACGGTGGCAGCGGATTAAACCTCATCTATGAGGAAACTCTCAACAAAATAGAAATAGACAAGAGCCGCATTGAGCAAAGCAGCACGACCTTCAGAGGAATTATCCCTAGTCGGAAGGCACGATGTGCGGGAAAAATCACACTCGATGTGGTATTCGGCACGCCGGAGAATTATAGTCTGAAGAGATAACATTCCAAGTGGCCCCATTCAGTAGCGGATACCACGCCCTTTTACGGCGGGATGCATTCGCGAACTTCCAAGCTATACCCCATTACGGGTACATGAAGCTCAAGATGCCCGGGCCCAACGAAATCATCACTCTAGCCAGTGATCCGGACATAGCACTCCGCGTCGAAAATAAAACCGTCGCCCTAGCGCTTGAGGCATTATTCGAAGCCCTCGCGGCCGAAGAACTAACTGCGCTGCGCTCCCCAGTGGACAGGGACGATGTGATACTTGACAAATGATCCAAGTCCACCTCTTTTAAACCAGTGGACAAAATAGTGAAATTCCAAGTCCACCCAACAGACTCTACAAAAACAGCATCCATCGGGGCACAGCTGAACCCCACAATCGACGTCGCATTGCGGGCGTTCTTACGCGAGAATTGGGACATCTTCGCCTGGCACCCTTCAGATATGCCAGGGATCCCACGCATGCTGGCCGAGCATAGCCTCAACATATTGAAGGGATACAAGCCGGTCAAACAAACACTATGGCGCTTTTCAGAGCCCAAACGACAAGCTATGGGAGAGGAGCTAGCCAAGTTACTCGAAGCCGGATTCATCAAAGAAATAAAACACCCGGATTGCCTAGCAAACCTGGTGATGGTACCAAAGAAGGATAAATCCTGGCGCCTCTGTGTTGATTTCAAGGACCTCAATAAGGTTTGCCCCAAGGATCCCTTCCCTCTCCCCCACATCGATCAAATCATTGATGCTACCGCAGGGCACGACTCATTATGCTTCCTCGACGCATACTCCGGATACCATCAAATCAAGATGGCGGAATCCGATCAAGCCACAACGGCATTCATCACTCCATATGACCCTTTCTGTTTCAACACCATGCCTTTTGGGCTAAAAAACGCTGGTGCAACCTACCAACGCATGATTTAGACATGCTTGGAAAAACAAATCGGCAAAACAGTTGAGGCATACATGGACGCCGTGGTCATCAAGACCAGAAACTTCGAATCTTTAATAGACAACCTGAGGCTCACGTTCCCGCCAGAAATCTCCTGGGCTTCATTGTTTCCAATAGAGGAATTGAGGCAAACCCGGCTAAAATCCGAGCTTTGTCACAGTTGGCTGCCCCAACAGACCTCAAGTAAATCCATAAATTAACTGGATGTGTGGCTGCTTTAAGCTGCTTTATCTCCCGATTGGGAGAAAAGGCACTACCTCTTTATCGCCTTCTTCGATGCACCGAACACTTCGAGTGGACGGATGTGGATACGGCCAGACTGGAAGAAATAAAGTCTCTCTTGGCCAGCAACCCAATCCTGGCCACACCGAATATTGGCGAACCTATGTTGTTATATACAGCTGCAACACATCAAGTTGTAAGCGTAGTGCTCGTCGTCAAACGAGAGGAGGACGGACATAAGTCCCCGCTTCAAAAGCCGGTGTACTACATATCCACTGTCCTCACACCATGCAAGTCACCGTACCCACATTATCAAAAGATAGCATACGCGGTGTTTATGGCATCCCGGAAATTACGACACTACTTTCAAGAGTGTTCAATCATGGTGGCCTCTAAAGTACCACTCAACGATATAATAAATAACCGCGATGCCATGGGCCGGATTGCTAAGCGGGCCATCGAGCTCTTCCCATTCGACATCATATATAAACCACGGCGAGCCATTAAGTCGCAAGTAATGGCTGACTTCGCCGCCGAATGGACAGAAGCCGAACTCCCTAAAGAGTACAACACATACTCCAATTGGGTCATGCACTTTGACGGCTCTAAGATGCTGGCTGGTCTGGGAGCAGGCGTTGTCCTGACATCCCCCACCAGAGATACAGTCCAATACGTACTCCAAATACTATATATAGACTCCAACAATGCAGCCAAATATGAGGCTCTGTTGCACGGTCTTCGGATGGCAGTCTCCATGGGCATCCAACGCCTAGAAGTGCGTGGGGATTCGAACCTTGCAATATCACAAATAAATGGAGACTTTGACGCCAAGGACCCAAAAATGGCGGCTTACCGCAATGCCGTCCTCAAGATGTCAGCTCGGTTCGAGGGGCTCGAATTTCATCATGTGGTCCGAGAAAACAATCAAGCGGCGGATATCCTTGCATGCATCGGTGCTAAGCGCGACCCCGTCCCACCTAACATCTTCTTGGAAAGGCTGTTCAATCCATCCGCGGTGTGGCAAGGGGAGACCGAAAATACTAGTCCGGATCCGACCACAACCCAAGATACCGAACACACTGACATAATTGGAGGCTCCGCCACCGAAATAACACCTTCGGCCCATGTAATCATGACTGTCATCACCCCGTAGACCGAACCCTTCTTAGCCTACCTAAATAGGCAAGAACTCCCGGAGGACCAAAATGAGGCACGCTGCATTGTGCAGCACTCTAAAGCCTACAAGGTCCACGAGGGAGAGCTTTATAAGGAAAGTGCTGCCGGAGTACTTCAAAGATGTATCTCCAAAGAGGAAGGGCGACAGCTATTGGCCGAAATTCATGCTGGACTCGACGGCCACCACGCCGCAGCTCGGGCCCTTGTAAGCAAGGCCTTCCACACAGGTTTCTACTGGCCGACAGCCCGAGCAGATGCACAGGACCCCGTCCAACATTGCGTCGGTTGCCAACTCTTCGCTAACCAAAGCCATATGCCACCCACCACCCTCCAAACAATCCCCATAACTTGGCCCTTTGTGTATTGGGGACTCGATATGGTCGGACCCCTTAAAGGAGGAAGCCATAAGAAAAAATACATGTTGGTCATGGTGGATAAATTCACCAAATGGATAGAGGCCAAACCAGTCAAAACGGCCAAATCCGGACTAGTGATAGACTTCATATCAGGGGTTGTACATCGTTACGGTTTCCCCCACAGCATCATCACCGACAATGGCTCTAACTTCATAGCCTACAAGGTGAAAACTTGGTGTGGCAACATGGGCATTAAGCTCGATTACACCTCCGTCTATCACCCACAAACAAACGGTCAAGTCGAACGAGCAAATGGTCTTATTATGAGCGGCATCAAACCCATACTAGTGCAATCCTTGAAGGAATCAGACATGCACTGGGTCGAGGAGCTCGACTCCGTACTATGGGGGCTGCGGATCATGCCAAATCGCACTACCATATACACACCATTCTTCATGGTGTACGGCGCAGAGGCGGTATTGCCCTGTGACATCATTCATGACTCACCTCGAGTGCACATGTACAAAGAGAGAGAAGCCGAGCTTGATCGGTAGGACAATCTAGATGCCTTGGAGGAGGAGCGCGACGTTGCAAAAGCCCGTTCCGCATTCTATCAGCAACAGGCTCGCAAGTATCAAAGCAGAGAAGTACGAGCCAAAACTTATAACGTTGGTGAACTCGTTCTACGCCTACCGGAGAAGAAAAAGGACAAGCTCAAACCCAAGTGGAGGGTCCCTTCATCATTGATAAAGTTCTCATTGGAGGAGCGTACCGCTTGCGTGATGCATCAGATAATCGACTCGAGCCGAACCCATGGAACGAGGCCAGACTCCAAAGATTTTACGCCTAGCGCCGAACTCTGTGTTCGTCCCCTTCCCTCCGCCTTTTTTTTATTATTTATATATATCCTCTCTCTTTCCTTTCATGGCTCTGAAGCTTTAAGTGTGACTCGACTACACACTCTTGATGCGCTAAAATCCTTAATTATGCGCGCTCACTATACCCGGGGCTTCTTATACAGAAGCTTAGTATAATTATCTTCCGGGCTTCATGCCCACTGCATATGTATCACTTTTCCACATGTACCTTTTCTTCACCATTATATGCATCGATATGACTTAAGTTTTGGCCAAGCTAGGTTGCGTGGCTCCTGTGTTTATGCCCTATGTTCCTGTTAGTTCGGCTAGGGCATAAGGGAGCACCTCTGCGATTTTTACTGCCGGGTCCGCCGTACGTGTACCTCAGACTGGGTGATGCCTAAAGCTAGCATTCTTAAGGGAATATTTGGTCAGTGAACTAAAGATGTTTCTTACCTCTTACAATACAAACCCCCAGATGTTTCATATACTGCGTCTCTGTTCATAGTTCATACATGCACATCAATGCATGCGTGCCCAGGGAAAGGAACCCTTAACGAAACTATTCTCCCTGGAAGATGTTTCTTCCTATCCATGTAATATAACATAGCTAGTTGGGTACTTGTCTGTTCAAGCACAAATGCCCCCTACGCCTGGTTTCCACGCGTACCCTGGTTTACATAACTGAGCGGGTATTCAGAAACACTCTGGACTGCCGGGTCTGGAGGCCGAAGCGAAAAGGTCCGCCATGACAAATGATTTACAATCCGGCTAGGGACAAAATATGTCAATTGAAGTACACGGTCACTTAGACCCACACACTTCTTCTTCCATGCCATCCAACAGGCTGTCTAGCCTACAATCCTGTTGGGAATACTTTGCGGCTAATCTTACCTGGTCATATACCAAACTAACAGGAATCTCTTTCCCATCTAGCCCTACAGGTCCGACCAGGGCCATGTGATCCAGATGTACCGTGTTTTTACCATGGCCTAGGCTTCCCTCGCACCTTGTCGGTAGGCCGATTTATTCCATAATTGGAAGCGCCACTGCGCTCCCTTGAGCAGCTGTACAAGCTCCCCGATGCTTCCTGGCAGGGTGTCGGATGGCCACAAGGCCTTGGCAATACCCTGCATCACCTGCCGAACTTGTTCATACAGTTCTGAAAGCTCTTGCATAAGATCGCCTGACGATCCTGGCATCTCCTCTTCAGGACGACCAGTCAATATAACTGCAGACATAACTCTGTTAGGCCCGTTTCTTCACCGAACTATATAAAGGTTCGTTTGAGCACACACTAAAAATGCCGCGTTGAAGCCTCCTGTTCTCCTTCACGGAGTCCGCAAGCTGGGCCCGAACATCTTTTAATTCAACGCCCAGCTTGGTATTGGCATCCTGGAGATTGTTTTTCTCTCGCCGGACCCATGTAAGTACGCCCTCGCTAGCCTCTAGTTGTCATTGAGCTCGTTGTACATCCTCTTGTAGGATCTCCGGATTCACTCCGGGATTGCCTGCGGAATCTATTGTTAGATCTGCAAACATGCCGAATAACAACTGGCACACGTAATTATGAGACAAATATTACCAGATGAAGCCTTCTTGGATTCCTCCATTCCGGCAACTGCGGCCCTTAGCTGGGCTTTACACTCCTCCAGCTCTTGAGACAAATGGATATTCTTCTCTGTAAGAACCTATTCATACAACGATCCTTAAATCAGTTGTGCCAACTGTTTCAAGTCTTAGGGGCTACTGATATACATAATTATTAGATTTTACTTACTCGTATATCTTTTAAATACTGGTCTGTGGCTCTAGCAAGCCCATTTTGAGAAGCTCGGATGTACGCGTCTCCCGAGTTGAAGGCATTGAACGCCTCTTCAGAGAAATTAGGGTCACAGAGTGCGGCCCGCGGACGCCGATGATTCATAGCGCTCTCCACTTCGGAGTTTGTAGCGGATATTCTATCCGCATCCTTTGTAGGAGGACCATCCGGCATTGTCCCCACACTATCCTCCACCCTTGAGGCCGGTTCTGGAGTCCGAATGGTAGAGGCGTGGCCGGCAGGATCTCCGGACACAGTCCGGCGAGTACTCTTTCTGCCACGGCACAATGGACATTGCTATATTTTAAAGATGATAATCACGGAGCAGGTTTTAAGTCATACCTCTTCGATGGCGTCTCGGTCCTGACCGCCTTCCTTTTAAGCCTACCCGTCTTGGGCGCCCCTTGTTGGTGAGTCACCGCGGTTTCGGCACGATGCCCCGATGGCCTTCCCTATAAAGCGCAATACATGTGCGGTGGGTAAGGCGTAAAGAAGGGATCCTTCTCGGAAGTTAGGACTCCGGTTTGACGTACATATGATGCAGGGAGTAGGCCAGGATAGTCGGCGATGATGGCCACCAAGGCACCATCACAACTTGCCTGGAAAAACATCTTGTCGACGAGCTCCACAAATATGTCCAGATCTTCTTCAAGTCCGGGGTCGAGGGCCCGGTTGTGGTCCTCTGGCTGTGGAGGCGGGCTGTGGACCTCCCTCACAGCCTTTCGCAGTTCCTGTTATGGACTAGCAAGGTAAATATTTGTGATGAAAGACTGCGGGAATGAATAGAGTTGAGTAAAAGATGGCAACTCACCCAGCCAGGGGGGTTGTACATGGAAAATCCATCCCGTGGCTTAATGCGGATGAAGTCCTCTTCTTCTCCATTATACAAATCAGACAATATTTTCGCCAGAGCGGTGGCGGAGTCCGGACCTTTCCGACCGTAGCGGGTGGCACCGTCTTCTCCATTGAAGTGCCACATGGGATGCCCCCGATACTAGAGTGGATCCACCCCCCACATTATGCATATTGGCATAACCTTGATTATTGTCAATCCAGATTTGGCCAGCGTTTTTATCCTACCCATCAGTTGAAGGACCTCTCTGCTATCTTCCTCCTAGGGGCTCCGGGGGCGCCAGCTACGGCTTTCTTCAATGGGGCATTTGTGAACTCGGGAAGACCCATCCGGATAGGGTCAGGAAGGGAGACGTCCTCTATATAAAACCACTTAGAAGGACAGTCTTCGGATGTCTTCTTCAGAGTGCCGGACAGGTATCCGGTCCCGGCGATGCGCCATATTTCGGCTCCGCCCACTTGGTATATTGATCCCTCCTGATTGCGAGGGACGAGGCAGAACATCCTTTTCCATAGCTCGAAATGAGCTTCGCAGCCCAGAAATAGCTCACAAAGGGCAACATAACCTGTGATGTGCAGGATGGAGGCAGGAGTGAAGTTGTGGAGGATGGAGGCAGGAGTGAAGTTGTGCAGCTGGAGGCCATAATACTCCAGGAGCCCGCGGAGGAACAGATGGACTGGAAATCAGATGCCCCTTAGCAAATAAGGGACAAGGCATACTCGCTCCCCCTGGATGGGTTGGGAAAACTCTCCGCTTGCTCCGCGCCGTCAAAAGTAGCTAATCCGGCTCAGACGGGGACAAGATATGCGGGTGGGAGAAACCTCTGGGTCTGCAACTCCACCAATTGGTCGTGGGATATGGTACACTTCTCCCAATCACCTGGCTTAGCACTATGGGAGCGAGAGGAGGAGCTGCGGTGGCCGGCCATGATGGGATGGTTTTTTTGGGCGCGCTCTGATGAATCCTTGCTTGGGGAAGATGGTGTGATTTGGATCTGAGGATCCCCGTCTCTTTAATAGACGATTTACTTACATGGTCAGGGTGGCAAGTTTAAAAATGCCCCGACTTCTCGCATTCGCTCGACACGTGGAGACTGCCATTATTAAGGTACAGAAGCCGATGAGTGCAACATTAATGGGAAGCCGGACACTGCTCGTTACAACAGGTACTTTGGAGAATTTGGAGAAGAACCCGCCTTGCAATGCCGAAGACAATCTGTGCGCCACACTCATCGTCATTGAAGCCTGGTTCAGGGGCTACTGAGGGAGTCCTGGATTAGGGGGTCCTCGGACAGCCGGACTATATGCTTATGCCGGACTGTTGGACTATGAAGATACATGATTGAAGACTTTGTCCCGTGTCCAGGTGGGACTCTCCTTTGCGTGGAGAGCAAGCTTGGCAATTCGGATATGTAGATTGCCTTCTCTTTAACCGACTCTGTGTAACCCTAGCCCCCTCTAGTGTCTATATAAACCAGAGGGTTTAGTCCATAGGACAACAACAATCATAATCATAGGCTAGCTTCTAGGGTTTAGCCTCTACGATCTCGTGGTAGATCAACTCTTGTAATACTCATGTCATCAAGATCAATCAAGCAGGAAGTAGGGTATTACCTCCATAGAGAGGGCCCGAACCTGGGTAAACATCGTGTCCCCCGCCTCCTGTTACCATTAGCCTTAGACACACAGTTTGGGACCCCTGCCCGAGACCTGCCGGTTTTGACACCAACACTCGCCACTCCTCATTGAGCTGAACTGGAGCAGCGAGTTGCTAAACCACACGCCAAAAACGTTCGTATATCATGGAACATAGGGAGTAGTATTTATTGCATTTGCCAAGGAGTGACCTCTTCCAATCAAATGGTGCTTAGATGAGGTGCTAAGGGCATTAAATGGCTTTGCAATCAAGTCCCCAATGCATAGGTGCTTATTAGTTTTTTGTTGCTAAGTTTGCTTCATTTAATCAGCTATAGACTCAAAATTGTCTTTTCACCTAGGTACACGCGCTTAGCACCGTTTCTTCCTTGGGTCATCAAACTAGTCTCTCTCTTCTTAATTAAATTGCCACATCAGACTTTTATGCCTATGTGGCAAGCTTAGCACCTGTAGGAGCAAGTAAGTAGTACAATAGTGGGCTATAAGCCCACTTTACATGGCATTTTTGCATATGTGGAGGAAAGAGAGGCAAGGAAAAAGTTAAGAAGTGGGCTCTCATGCAAGAGCCAGCCTCTACATGGTGGAGAATTGGGAGAGGCACCTGTATGGAGGTGGTCAGGAATCAGGAGACTCACGCCGGTCATAGTGCCACAGTTAAAATGATAATGGCATGTCAAATCACGGGGCCCCACCTGTCCAGCAGTAACTCGCGGTCAATCACACAGCCCTACGTTTGCAGCAGCCTACTCCCTCATCTTCTCGCATCTCTATCGAACCGACTAGGCAGAACTGCCCCGCCTACCGCGCAGGAAAAGCCCCGCCCTCGACTTTTAAATAGTACTATCGATGCCCAATGCATTAAAATACTACCGGTTGGGCAGCGATGCCCTAAAGATTTTAATTGGCACCGATCTCACAATGTTGCATTCGTAGCCTGACAAAAAATGGGACCCAGATGCTCTATTCACATGAATTTCCTTAGCCTGGTTAGCTCTTTGTAGTGGGCCATGAGCCAATTGTTTATTGCTTTCTACATTTGGCACTGGCTGGGCATCGGAGCAGCTACCTGCTCCGATTCCCTGAAATTTTTTTACGGCACCAGCCGGGAACTGGAGGGCATCGGTGCTAAATAAACCAAAAGTGGATTTGGCACCGCTTTTGTCCTACATAGTGGAAGTCATCTTAGATTGTGCACCATGACCAAGGTGGAGAGGAAAATGAGATAACTTAATGTTTATTTGCTACTCCCTCCGTCCCATAATGTAAGACGTTTTTTGACACTAGTGTAGTAATTATTATCATCGCGTCTCAAGTCATTAAAAGCATACAAGCCCCACATCTCTTATTGGTTGATTCCTCTATTTATGTCAAAAAATAAGAAACAACGTGAGAGTTAATGCACCGCGCCTATGTGTTTTGGGACTATTTGGTTTTCGTAAGATGACTTACTCCTGTGTGACGGAGGGAGTATTCGATTTGACAGCGGTCGGCGCAGTTCCCGATACGGCTTTAATGCAGACGAGGGAGGGAGTAGCGGTTCCTGAAATGTTGAACGGCCAATGCATCCTCCTTCAATTAATGCACAAGGGAAGTAATGGGAGGAGGACCGGGAAAAGAGGCTGCACGATGTGAATGCAATGCAGTTTGCCCTCATATAAAGGCGCCCCTCCATTCCAATGCATCTACCACATCATACGCACCTAAGCAGTTTCCTAAGCACCTACACTAAGCGCAAAAGAGCTCACTCCAGACCCATGGCGGTGATGCGTGTGAGCGGCCAACGGCTGTGCTAGATGGTCCACGATGCCAGCCTGCGGCATGGCACCGAGGATCGTCTCCAGACGATGTTGGAGACTGGCTGGTGGATGGCTGCCATCGACACCAACAACGACTCTCAGTTGGACCAGATGATCGTTGCCACTAGCAACAAGTTCACCATCCTCAAGAAGCTCGCGGACGACATCGCAGTACTCCTCCAGTCTGTGCGCCCGAGCTTCTCATTGCCTGCCACCCTAATCGGCCTCCATCGCCGGAACCTCTTTCAAGCACTAGTGTCCCTGCGACTTCCCGCCGACGCCACGAAGAATGTCCACCTGGAGGTCGCGCTCGCTGTCGGTGTCCAAACTGGCGGATCTCGGGTAGGGGGTCCCAATCTATGCGTCTTAGGCTGATGGTAACAGGAAGCAAGGGATACAATGTTTACCCAGGTTCGGGCCCTCTCGATGGAGGTAAAACCCTACTTCCTGCTTGATTAATATTGAAGATATGAGTAGTACAAGAGTAGATCTACCACGAGATCATAGAGGCTAAACCCTAGAAGCTAGCCTATGATGGTATGATTGTAATTGTGATTGGCCTTCTAAGGACCATCCTCTCCGGTTTATATAGACACCGGATAGGGCTAGGGTTTACATGGAGTCGGTTACAAGGAAGGAAATATAATATCCGGATCGCCAAGCTTGTCTTCCACGCAAAGGAGAGTCCCTTCCGGACACAGGCCGGAGTCTTGCGTCTTGTATCTTCACGCTTCAATAGTCCGGACGATGTATATAGTCCGGCTGTCCGGATACCCCCTAATCCAGGACTCCCTCAGTAGCCCCTGAACCTGGCTTCAATGACGATGAGTCCGGCGTGCAGTCTTGTCTTCGGCATTGCAAGGTAGGTTCCTCTTCCCGAATACTCCAAGGTTATTATCGAACACGTAGACCGTGTCCGGATCTGCTACAACGAATAGTGTCTGGTTCTGCAAGATGATATTCACACACCATTGTAGGGAACATAGCATAAATCCATTCTGCTGGCAATCTTCGTACGTTGTGCTCTTGCATCGTGGCCTAGTCCAACACGAACCGGTGTTTCCTGCCCCACCTCGACTCGCGTTGCGAGGCGGTTTTATTGGCACGTCCTGCCAAAGCAGAGATCGTGTTCCTCTTATTACGGGATCTTTCATCAATACCGGCGTGTGTGACCCCACAGCGACCGTTGGTATGACTCCGTGTATTTTAGATAAGTCTCAAGCGGTCACGCTGAGGACTCTTGATATTCATCCCTTTTATAAAGGGGTCAAGGCCTACGCCTCTTTTCCACCTGCCTTGCTCCTTCTCGCACCTCGAGTTCTAACACCCAAGACCCAAGCTCCAACACCCCAGATCCTCCAACATGTCCGTATCCGACGCAAAAGGCCGGTGGGTGGCCTCCTCGATCCAAGAGGAGGACGTTATGAAGCTTAGGGAGGTCGGATACCTGACCACCGACATTCAACACAGGCTTCCTGCTCCAAGGCAAGTTATCCCTACGCCGGAGCCCAACGAGAGCGTTGTGTTTGTCCCGCACTTCCTCCGAGGCCCGGGCCTCACCCTCGACCCCTTTGTGAGGGGGCTGATGTTCTACTATGGGTTACATTTTCGTGATCTGGCTCCAGACGCTATCCTCCATATCTCGTCGTTCATTATTGTGTGCGAGGCTTTTCTCCACATCAACCCACACTTCGGCTTATGGCTCAAGACCTTCAATGTGAAGCCAAAGATGATCGAGGGGCGACATGCAGAGTGCGGAGGTGCCATAATAAGCAGGAACACTGATGCCCCATGGCCAGAGGGTTCTTTCCTGGAAGTATCCAATGTATGGCAACAGAGGTGGTTTTATGTTACAGCTCCCAGAGGCACAAAGTGGGTAGCCGCCCCCGAGTTCCGCTCGGGCCGTCCGTCATAGTTGGCATCTTGGACCGATGTAGGGCAGAATCGGGGGCCCGCTGGTGATGTACCAGAACTGTAGAATCACATCCGGGAGCTTATTGAGAGGGACATAAATCTTGTCAGCATAATTCAAGTGATGCTAACCTGAACCTCGAAGGGATGTGTAAATTACTCTTCGGACCACAAGTAAAGTGTCCGGACACCACCGAGGATGCGGGCCTAAGCTGCAATCGCCTAGATGCCCAAGTAAGTAACCTTAAAGCTGGACACTTCATTTATATTTTTCATAACTATTATTCTGAAAATCCCTCCGTGGCCAGGAATGGCTCAACAAGGTGGAGAGAATCAGGTGTCCGGCGCCACTTCCTGAAGGCTCGTCTGGTCCGACCGGTTCCAAGATGCTTGGTCGGGCGCTCAGCAAAATCCCCTCAGGGAAAGGTGAAGGAAAGGGCGATGAAGCCGAACTTCACACAATACGCATCCAAACCGGGGGAATCATTACCTCCCCCGAGGAGGATAGTCGGGAAGGTGAGGCTAAAGCCTCCTCCCCGCGCGGGAGAAAAAGGGCCGGCTCCAAAGACTTGGAGGCGGAGATGCCCAAGCAAGGGAAGAAGGTATCACCAGGGGGCTCTGCCACGACGGGCACCCTCACCGCGTCGTGCCCGCCAACGGGCCAGCCCTCCACCGAGCTATAAGTTGATCATTAATTCGAAGGTAGGGTGTTTTTCCGAGATTCATAACTGGGACTTCGTCTTTTGCAGTCCGGCGAGCAGCTCCTCTCGACAGAGTTCGTCTTCGGGGGATCTTCCTCCGGAGATGATGGAGAGTGAGACCCCACCCACCTCTCCACCTCATGAAGCGGGCGACACTGAGGTGTCGTCATGGAGGAGTCCGGATCTGCCGAAGCCGGAAGCGAACACGTCAGTCGCCCTGAGCCCAGAGTGTTTGAGCTCCCACGGGGGGCGATGAGAAGGGTCCAGCACAGTTCGATGTCCGACCGGACATACTGATAGGCCTTCTGGAGCGAGCCGCGTTCTCGGAGGAGCACCGCTCTTTAATGAGCACGGTGCTCACGAAGATTTTATCTGCTACCAGCGGTTTGAATGAGGCATTTACAAGCCTGCTCAAAGGCTTTGAGGTATGTAGTGAAAAATGCACTATTTTTTGGTTGTGAAGTATGCGCTAGGTGTGCTCCCTATGGATAGTAGCCCCTGAGACTCTGGTTGCCCGCCATAGGCGGCAAACGGGGGATCACATAGTAATGGCTGTGTCGTATATGTGCGCGGGTATCTAAGGATCCGGCAGCCGACCAGCCTGTTGAAGTTGCCGAACTAAGGAGGCAGATCGGATCTATTGATGCCGATATCACGCTGGTGAACAAACGGATGGAAGAATCCCAGGGTATGTGCTCTGCTTCCCTTATTATGTTGTATAGGAAAATGCAAGAATGGCATAATGTTAATGCCATGTGTTTGCACTGCAGATGGTGCTGCTGCCGTGGAGGCCCTAAGGGCGGAACTTGCTCAGGCCAAGGAACAAGCTCGGGCTAGCAATGCGGCTGCCCTAAAGGCGGCCGAAGAATTGAGAGCCGAACAGGCTGCTCATCACCGAAGCAAGGAAAAGATAGCCCAAATGGCTGGGGAGTTGAAAAATGCCGCCAAACGGTATGTACTCCTTGAAAAGGAGAATGAGGCTAGTTCAGCCGAGCTGGACAAGGCACTTAATTCTGCCAAAGAGATGCGGACCCAGATCCGGGGTATGCGGGAGGAGCTCCAACAGGCCGACAAAATCGTGGCTGGGGGCTCCTACTTACTGCGGACGAAGTTTTTGGATCAGAAGTATGCTCCCCTGGTTGGGCGTTGGAGTCCTGTAGACGCATATGCGAACTTGGCGAATAGTACAACTGACGCTGTCAAGTTCTTCGAGGGCCAAGGTGATAATGAAGTGGAGAAGCTTTTCTGGTCGCAATACAATGCTCCCACTCGCCCGCTGCCGCTAAATGAGAAGGTTGCTGCTGTGGCGGAGCTTCATAGGCTGTCCGGTCTTGCAATGCGGTCTGTAATAGACCATCTTTGGCCGAAGGGGCCTAAGCCGGACAATTACTTTGGTTTGGTGCAGCAATTCCTTCGGTCCGTGTCTCAGATTGACGCTATGAGGAGGTCGGCGTGCATAGAGGGTGCACGGATGGCTCTAGCCCGTGTTAAAGCCTATTGGACAGATATGGAGGCCACCATTATAGCGACCCAGGATCCGGCGGGAGGCCAATATCCGGCCGAGCACTACTTGGCGCAGGTCACAGAAGGTGCCCTCCTAATAGAGGCTTAGTGCTCAAAGAATGTCTTGTTCGAGTGATAAGTCGAATCCTTGTAAAAAACAATGTTTATTTTGATTATGAGGCTGTATTTATACTTTTGCCCAGAAGTATGATTGTGTCCCCTTTGCGGTCGTTTTTTTTATATAAATATGAGGAATTCGAAAGTAGCAGTCGTTGGCTTCAGCCCCCACGCATACAATGCGGGGGTGTTCGAGAAAAATATGCTTAATCACACTTGATCCAACGTCTTGGTCCTTTAAGGAGGTGATCGCACGTCGAACTAGGCAACCGGACTATATAGCTGTAACACTTTCGCTTAGCCATGGGGGTCTAACAGTGGGGCTACTATGTAGCCCCTGGTACATTCGCGTGCATCCGAATACGGGCGCGCATGTACATGGCCGGGAAACGGTCCTTCGTTAATGCGGAGGAATCCTAGAGATCCCGGTGAGTCTTTGAGTGGTTGAACAGTCTCTCGTTTCATCACGATAGTCAGTTTTCGGCTTTCTCTACTGAGGTGCTCATCCGGAATAACCAGGGCACAATCGCAGTAGTTCTCCTTTGGCCGCCTTAGCCGATAATAACGGAACGCAAGGCGGCAAACCCAGGATCCGGGCAAACCCAACATTTGACCAAAGACATGATTCGGAGCTGATGCATATAAGGCCAAACTCGTGACGCCGACCACTCCCGAGGGTATTCGGTCTTTGTAAAAGAAAATTGGCTGGCGAGAGCCTATTATAAGCCCTAAATTTCCAGGTACGTGCGATTTAATCTGTCGTGGCGAAATGCCAATAACGGCAGTATCCTCTGTGGGTATGAAACCCATGTGATGGTTAAACAACAAGAGGCAGTAGAAAAGGTTTACACAGGGGCTTAATCTGAAAAGAAACCTGTTGAACGGGGCCCTGCTGCACGTCTATGCCTTTGTCTCTGTTGTGTCGTATCCTGGAAGGGTATCGCGCGAATGTTGTGTGTGGAAAAAAGAAAACTCGTACGGGAGTACAACGTAAGTATGCAATTGATAATAAAAGTGTAAGATGTTGGCCTGCTAGTAAGGTTGAGCCAGCTGTGGGGCTGCATTAAATATTTACAGCCCCTGGTATCCGCTATGGGATTACATGTATGGTGCCCTGGTTCAGTTTTATCCGGGCTACCGGACTCGTCTAACCGTGTCCGTGGTCGTAATGACCAGTTATGTTTTTTGATATTGGAGGCCTCTTATAGTCCATCCGCCAGGGCCGTCGCGTATTCCTCTGCGCGTGAGGAGCGCTCCGTGATTCCGCTAACGGTGATGACGCCACGTGGACCGGGCATCTTGAGTGTAAGGTAGCCATAGTGCGGCAATACGTTGAAGCGGGCGAAGGCTGTTCTTCCCAGCAATGTGTGATAGCCGCTTTGGAAGGGTGCGATGGTGAAGAGTAGTTCTTCGCTTCTGGAATTGCCTGGGGAGCCGAATGTTACTTCCAGCACGACGGAGCCCCTGCCGTAGGCTTCTACGCCTGGTATCACCCCTTCAAAGGTGGTGTTGCTTTGGCTAATTCTTGATGGGTTTATCCCCATTCTGCGGAGAGTGTCCTCATATATTAAATTGAGACTACTGCCACCATCCATGAGGAAGCGGGTGAGACGGTATCCGTCGATTATTGGGTCTAGCACCAAGGCCTCTCATCCTCCGCGCCGAATACTAGTTCGGCCGTCCATGTGATCGAAAGTGATCGGATGAGACATCCAGAAGTCAGATGTGGGTACGATGGGCTCTACATCATGCACGTCTCTGAGCGCGCGTTCGTGCCTTCTCGTGAATGTGTGAGTCGCGTGGATCATGTTTACTGTTTTAACCTCTGGCGGGAATTTTTTCTGTCCCCCAGTGTTCGGCTGGCGAGGTTCGTCCTCGTCTTCACTTGGTGTTTCCCTCCCCTTGTGTTCGACATTTAATTTGCTGGCCTGCTTGAAGACCCAGCATTCTCTATACATGTGGTTTGCAGGTTTCTCCGGGGTGCCATGAATTTGGCATAGTCTGTCCAGGACTCTGTTCAGACCGGACGGTCCCTCTTTACTGCCTTTAAATGGCTTGTTTTGTTGATCAGGTCGAGAGCCCCTGAATCCGGCATTGACCATTGTGTTATCCGGGCTCTCTTCCTTGTTTTGGCGTTTGTGTTTATTACGCCGTGGCTTCCCGTTGCCACCCCTTATTTCGGATGTGTTGGGCTCGCTGGTGCCTTTACGGGCTAACCAGCTATCTTCACTCGTGCAAAAGCGGGTCATAAGGCCTGTTAAGACTGCCATTGTCCTTGGCTTTTCTTGGCCGAGATGCCGGGCGAGCCACTTGTCGGGGATGCTGTGTTTGAATGCTGCTAAGGCTTCGGCGTCCGGACAATCGACAATTTGATTCTTCTTAGTGAGGAATCTGTTCCAAAGCTTGCGGGCGAACTCTCCGAGCTGTTGGATTATGTGACTTAGATCGTCTGGATCCGAAGTCCGGACATAAGTCCCTTGGAAGTAGGCCCTGAAAGCATCCTCGAGTTCCTCGCAACTCCCGATTGAATTTTCGAGGAGGCTTTTCAACCAGTGTCGAGCTGGTCCCTTCAGCTTGAGGGGAAGGTATTTGATGGCGTGGAGGTCATCCCCACGAGCCATGTGAATATGCAGGATAAAATCCTCGATCCAGACCCCTGGGTCTATCATTCCGTCGTATGCCTCTATGTTCACAGGTTTAAAGCCTTGTGGGAATTCATGGTCCGGTACTTCTTCGGTGAAGCACAGGGGGTGAGTAGCCCCTCTGTATCTGGGCGCGCTGTGGCATGCGGTCGGCTGCTGTTGTGTCCGGAGTTTATTCCGAACTGTTATTTGGCTTGTATGAGCGTTTGGGTGACCATGGTCCCTCGCCGTGGTGTGTCCTTTAGATCCATAGATGGACCTGGCTGCACCGGCTTTCTTATCCAGATGCTCATGCAGATCGTGCGCGGCGTCAATAGCCATTCTGTTGTGGTTATGAAGCGGTACATCTGGTCTCCTGGTCGTATTATTCTTTGGTGGAACGGCCTCGTCGTCGAATTCTGGCAGTAGCTTGCGTTTTGGATAGCTTTTGTATGGCGATCGTCGCCATATCTTTCGTCAGTGTCTAGCACTTTATTCCATCTATGACTGGGCGTTTCCTGTGCGGCTTTGAGCCGTTGCTTCTGCTTCTTTAGACTTCTTGCTGTGGCCATAAGCTTTCGGTGGAGGTTGTCTCGTTCCACTCGTTCGTCCGGAATGATGTATGCATCATCGTCCGGACTGTGTTCCTGTTCTGGGGAGGTTTCATGAGCTTGTCCCTCCAAATCATTGTGGTCGGGTATTTGCTCCAAACATGGTTTGGTGTGACCTGGCTTGTCCTGCTCCATCGTTGGGTCCATGTAGTCGTTACTACCTTCGGGGTTTACTGGTATGTCAATCCTTCTTGCCTCTTGTCGCTATTTTTGCTGTTGCTAGACTTTGAGCGGCGTCTGCGCCGCCATTTTGGCTTTTGCTCGGGTGTTTTATCTTCTGGATTATCGCCGTCGTCCTTCTTGGGTGTATCCACCATGTATATATTGTGTGACAAGGTAGTAGTCCCGCGCCCCAGAGATTCTGAAGCTTCTCCTGCATCTCGTCCATACAGTCGATGTCTTCGGAGTCGAAGTCAAGAACGTCGGTTAAATCATCGATCATGGCAATGAAGTGGGTGGTGGGTGGGCAATGAATTTCCTTCGTCGCCTGCTTCCCACTCAGGCCGGACATAGTTCGGCCCAGAGCCTCCTGACAAAGAGAGAGACTTTAATGAGTTCAGCATGTCACCAAAGGGCGAGTGCTGGAAGATGTCCGCAGCGGTAGACTCCATTACCGGAGCACAACCTGGCTCGGTTGGCTCGAGGGTATGCGGACCAGGACCAACAACCGGATACGAGTCTCGGGGCCCGAGGTTACAGGCCTCAACAGAGGTGAGACCTGTGTTCGGCTCCATCGCTGATGAGTATGCGGCCCGCGGGGCGGGGTCCACCCCTCCGTCCTTAGGCAACGCAACCTGCTCCGGATTTAGATCCGGGGCTACTGCAGGGGTGATATCCCGAGTGTTATCCGGTAGCAGGCCTAGGTCGTGCAAGATCAAGTCTCTGCGAATATCCACTATGTATTTCAAGTTTCCAAACCTGGCTTGGTGGCCAGGGGCGTAGCTGTCGATCTGCTCCAGATGACCAAGCGAATTGGCCCGCAGTGCGAAGCCGCCGAACACAAGGATCTGTCCGGGGAGAAGAGTCTCGCCTGGGACCATGTTGTTGGCGATTGAAGACGCCATCAGGCCTCGAAGTGACGACACAGAGGAACTCTCAATGAAAGCACCAATGTCGGTGTCAAAACCGGCGGATCTCAGGTAGGGGGTCCCGATCTGTGCGTCTTAGGCTGATGGTAACAGGAAGCAAGGGACATAATGTTTACCCAGGTTCGGGCCCTCTCGATGGAGGTAAAACCCTACTTCCTGCTTGATTAATATTAAAGATATGAGTAGTACAAGAGTAGATCTACCACGAGATCGTAGAGGCTAAACCCTAGAAGCTAGCCTATGATGGTATGATTGTAATTGTGATTGGCCTTCTAAGGACCATCCTCTCCAGTTTATATAGACACCGGAGAGGGCTAGGGTTTACATGGAGTCGGTTACAAGGAAGGGAATATAATATCCGGATTGCCAAGCTTGTCTTCCACACAAAGGAGAGTCCCATCCGGACACGGGCCGGAGTCTTGCATCTTATATCTTCATGCTTCAATAGTCCGGATGATGTATATAGTCCGTCTGTCCGGATACCCCCTAATCCAGGACTCCCTCACTCGCCGCGAGGCGCCTCGCCCTGCAAGAATTCGTCGATGTACACATCCATGTGTACGAGCAAATCGTGTACATAGGTATCTACAAGGCTAGTGAGGACGCTACGACGTTGGCCTTCCTCAAACGGCTGGAAGCCTTGGATGCCTTTTCTGAGAAGCACCTCAACCTTGCCACAAAAGCCGCCGCTCCTTAGCCGCTGGTCGGTGGCCCGGCGCACTAAGTTGAGGAGGAGGAGGTCATACGTTGATGGATGCATCTTTCTTCTTGCGTTCTGTAACCACCACTGCGGTCGCATCATCGTGGCCTTAATTCTTATTGTCCTGTTGCATTCTCATTCCAGTCAATACCGACACATGTGATCCCTTTGCTTAATTATATGCATCATTGTAACTAGTACTCCATCCATCAATTTATAAGTTGTGCTTGCCTTTTCCATCAACTTCGTGCAACGCACGGGCATCTTGCTAGAAACACTAGAACATGTCGGACCGCGTGTGACCAAACTGATGATGCGCCAACCTAGCTACTACGTACCCTGCTTTCTGGCGGAAATATAGCCCGTCCCTAGCGTTTCCAATCGTAATTTCTATCTATCGGTCGTGTTAAGGAGCAGAACTAAATGTTACAATTTATACATGTTTCTCTACTCCTACTCCTATAAAAGACTCAGTTGGTGATGGTGGTGTGTCTGCCATCCGCCGTTTCTGACCATTAGATCTGCATCTAACAGCTGTTTGGTAAGTTTCGGCATTTTTGCAACAATAGCCCACTTCTCTACTCCAATTTGCAGAAAACCCCTTATTATCTTGAAAGCAACCACATCGCTCCCTCACCTCACCAAAACAGCCTGGGAAATGTATTTTGACTGAAAAATACTCCCACCATTCCTAAATATTTGTCTTTCTGGAGATTTCAATAAGTGACTACATACGGAGAAAAATGAGTGAATGTACACTTCAAAATATGTCTACATAATCCGTATGTGATAGTCCATTTGAAATCTCTAAAAAGACAAATATTTAGGAACGGAGGGAGTAATATATTAGGAGTATATCAAAACAAGAGTGATTTCTTTCAAGTTTGTGAACAAGTACCACTATTCTACTGCTTTGGATCCGTCGGAACGCACGGGCACATTGCTAGTAAAAGGAAAAGGCCTACTGCGTTCGCGTCCCCGGGAATCAGGAGTACTCCACGGCCCGTCCGGCATGACACATAGCTTAGGGAAGGCATGTTGACTAGCATTTTCACTTTCATGTGGGACCGCCGTTGAGCAAACCGACTATTGGCAAACCGCACCCCGCCCGCCGCCGGGTTGGAAAACAGAAATGAGGGGAAGATCTAGCTGTAGCACGGAAGCCAAGAAATTTGGTGTCAGATGGGGATCGTTGATAGAGTATGAGCATTCCGTACTAGTACTACTCCTACTAGTACCAAGTTTATACTATACAACTAGTACTACCACTATACAACTAGTAGGTACGTGCACGGCACAACATCGTAGGAACAAAAAACGGGAAGATCTTGTTTTGGGTGATTTATCTTTTTTTCAGTCAACGTAGTATGAATAATATGATGTGGGGGGCACCCATGAAGCTTATGTGGCTTGGTTGCAGGGCTACGAAAGGTTAGAGAAAAATAAATAGATAATGTGTTTAGAGTGTAGTCCACTAAATAGATATACTTTGGATCCATTGCAACGGACCGGCACATCTATATCTATACCCCCTATATAGTGTGTGAAAAACTTTGAAAGTTGGTCGTTGGATGAAGCCAATCCGATGGTACAAAGATGGCAAATCCGAGCACTACTGGCCGTTGGATATCATCTACATTCCACCAGATTCTGCAACATGTAGAATCTAGAAGACTCCATGGTTGAACTTAATTCATGACTAACTTTGCCACAACTAAGCTTAGGCAAAGTTAGTTCTTCAAAATGAGATCCACAAGTTGGCAAACCTAAGGGAATCTTGACACATTTTTTGTGTGTATGTCATGTGTGTCGGCGTTCTGGGAATGGGGGTCCCCAGACTTGCCTGCTTGTGGCCTGCAGCATGGCTCAAGCGGTGGCCCAGTATGGCCAGTCTTCATCAACCCAAGTTCGGCCCTCGTGAGGGGCCAAGCCTCACGGGGCGAACGACACAAGGCTTCCTCAGGGGCGGCCTCACCAGGCAGGTTCGCAAGGAGGCGGGGAGATCAAGGCTAGGAGTACCTCGCGAGGTGCTCATGACGCAAGCCATGACGATCAAGACCAGGCGGGCGCCAGCAGGCGCAATGTCCTCGTTTCCTCTTTGGTGCAAAGGGGGCAAGCGCAGGCACGGAGTACTGAGGCATCAGGAAAAGGTTTCCATATTAGTGCAAAGAGACCAAGTCCAGCAGAGCGGCAGGACGGAGATCACCGTGGAGCCCAAGGCGGCGTCATCACCAGTGCCTTTGGCAGTCGAAGACCAACTTTAGTCAGGATGGCTTCTACTAGCTGTCCCCCTTTAAAATGGCCGTTGTTGGCTCCCTTCCCGCTCAATATTTGGGAAGAGGATCAGGGCCTCTATAAATAGAGATAGCCACCACAGTAGAAGGGGATCCGATCAAATCCTTCCTAGTAGAACACCGCACTAGCTCAAGAACACCCCTTGCGAGGTTGTTCTTCCTCTGTATTATTCATCATCATCCTCAGAGGCAATCCACCACACCACAAACTGGATTAGGGTATTACACCACAACGGTGGCCCGAACCAGTATAAACCTCGTGTCCCTTGTGTTGTTCATCATGCTAGCTTTCATTCACGGCGAGGTTTTGGGGCGTGGATCGGTAGGGAGAAGATCTTCATGCGCACCCCAGAGTTTGAACCTTAAGGGTTTTGCCGGAACCCTATATCCGACATTTGGCGCGCCGGGTAGGGGTGCACCGGAATCTTCTTCCCGCCATCTTGCGTTCCATCGCTTTGTCGCATCCATGGCAGACGCTCATCGAGCTCGCGTCGAGCACCGGGCTGCTCTAGCCACCCGCGTCGCCTAGACAGCTCCCGTCGGTGGGCCTCCTCGTCGTTCTCCGTCGCCTGCCGCCAAAGCCACCACCGGCCCGGCGGGGGACGAGCAGCAAGCATCTTCGTTGCATCCCTCGGTGCGGCGGGAAGGCTGCACCGCCACCCCATCGCTAACCCTAGCTGGTTCGTCGTCTCACGCTCGTCGTGCTCCCACGGACGCGTAGTCCGTGTTGCTCCTGGTACGTGAGCTCCTGCACTACCGCCCCGTCGACGACCTCTATGAGGAGTGGCTCGCTCGCATCACCGAGCTCGTCAGCGCCGCAGGGGGCTCTCCTGCACCGTCCCTCTCGCTGCCTCGCCCTCCATCCTACATGGGCAATGCAGCTCAGGAGGTGCCTCCGCCACCTCCTCCCCAAGAAGGCTCCCTGGCCCCAAGGTGCGCGGCCCCTGGATGAGACCCACCGCGTCCAGCGCCCGCGCGACATGAAAGGAGCTGCCAAGAAATCCCTCGGCCTCAAGAAGGCGCTCGCGTGCTCCCTGCCCCAGCACGTCAAGACCGCATCCCTGCGCCAGCGCGTCAAGACCCCGTGCTGCCTCTGGCGGCGGCACACGGGAACCATCAAGAGCAAGCCCCACGTCTGCAAAAGGCTCCGGTGGCCACGGCAGGTTGTCGTGCCTTCACCACCGAGCTATGCAACATCGCCTGGCCAGGCAAGTTCAAGCCAGATCTGCCTCCTTGCTACGACGGCACTGCCGACCCCGCAGAGTTCCTGCAGCTCTATGAGCTAGGCATCGAGGCGACCAATGGAGACGAGAAGGTCATGGCGAACTGGTCTCCCATGGCGCTCAAGGATGGTGCCCGCACCTAGCTCTTGAACCTGCCTCCCAGCTCGATCTCCTCTTGGGACGAGATGCGTAGCCGTTTCATCGCCAACTTCCAGGGCACTCGCGACTGTCCTCCGGTCGTGGGTGACCTGCGCCGCATCAAGCAGCATCTGGGAGAGATCCTGCAGAAGTACATCCAGCGTTTCAACAATGCTCGCCTCAAAATCCCCAAGGTGACTGAGGAAGCCATCATCTCAGCGTTCTCTAACGGCGTCCGCGACGTCAAGATGAAGGAGGAGGTTGCCATCCATGAGGATCTGTGCACATCTCTGGAGCTGTTCAATCTAGCGACCAAGTGCGCAAGGGCTGAGGAGGGCCCCCTCTCCCTCCTCGAGCTTCCAGCTACTGACCCAGAAGAGAAGAAAACCAAGGCCAAGGACGTGAAGCACAAAGGAGCAGCCGTACTCACGGCAGAACCAAGCACGAAGCGCGGCAGGGACCAGCCAGAGTCGTCCAAGGGCAACCGATTCTACGCCTACCACAACCTCTACACCCACAACACCAATGAATGCTAGGAGCTTAGAGCTGTTCGAGAAGGATGTGTCGGTCGATGCCCCGAGCACAATGACTGGGGCTACGACCGAGGAGGAAGAGGTGGAGGACAATGGGACGACCGAGGCCCTCGCCAAGAGTGGCATGACCGACATCGCGAGGATCGCTGGTAGGACCAGCCTCGCGAGGATCGCTCATAGGGCAACGCAGGCCTTCCTCCTCTGCCACCACCGCCAAGAAGGAATGATGATCACCACCAGGATGAGGGGGCTGGGGGCTTCCAGGAGCCACGTGCTATCGCTTGCATCCTGGGTGGTGCTCAGGCCCCAGCCTCTCAGTGCATCTTCAAGCAGTTTGCTCGCGAGGTGAATGCAGTCCTCCCCAAGCTCGAGGCCACACGCCCTCTCAGATGGTCCACGTGCGCTATCACTTTCAGCTCAGCAGATCAACTCAAGTGTGCAGCTACGGCTGGCATCCTTCCAATGCTTTGCTCCCTAGTCATCAGCAACGTGCAAGTTACCAGGTCCCTCATTGATGGCAGCGTAGGACTCAATGTCCTGTCCTTCGAGACGTTCAACAATCTTCAAGTGCCATATGATCAACTTCAGCCAACCAAGCCTTTCTCAGGAGTCACTGACGGCTCCACTACTCCAATAGGGCAGGTTCGCCTTCCTGTCACTTTCGGACAGCACAAGAACTACCGCACCGAGCTCATCGACTTCGACGTTGCCCACATTCGCCCGCCATACAATGCCATCCTCGGGTATCCAGCCCTGGCCAAGTTCATGGTAGTGACCCACCATGGTTACAACATCCTCAAGATGCTGGGAAGCGGCGGAATCATCACTTTCCCCTGCGAAGAGAATGATGCGTGTCCTCCCTCGAGTGCGCCTTCCAAGCTGCATCAATCGAGGACCCAGGCAACAGGAGCAAGAACCCTCCCGGGGCGGTTCCTAAGAAGAAGAAGACATTGCCCAACTCAAGGCCTCAGGAGGTTGGCATCTCCGGAGGTTTCACCTCAGGATCCACGCCTGTGCAAGGGCACCTCCCTCCATCACATAGGAAGGCGCGCCCGGTGCCCTCCTCGGGCAGGGCTTGGGGGCTCTCTTATCGAGGGCCTTAGACTTTGCCAAGATCACGAGGAAGGCGCTCGGGCACCACTTGGAGGCGTGCTTCGCAGCACGTTTCCCTCAGGAAGGCATGGGGCAAGGAGGGCCCAACCTTCAGGAGTTCATCACCAAGGCCACTCAGGAACTTCAAGAATCAAGAGTCATACGCGGCGATCGCCACCTACCTAGCGTAGCTCCCCATCCAGGCGAGGATGGCGGGCTGCGCGTCTGCATCGACTACCTAGGGCTCAGCCGAGTCGCATCCAAGGAGCGCTTCTGGCCTTCGCGCGTGGGACGCTGCGAGGGTCCGCCGCACAACTGCGTCCGCATGCCTTTCAGTCTGCCGAACGCGGCTGCCACTCACCAGCGTCATCTGCGGAGCATTCTGGCAGCTCAGGAGGCCAGGCACCACGCGATCCTGTCGGAGATGGAGATGGTCCTCGAGAAACCGCCTGGACCCCCAGAGCCTCCCGAGGCTCAGGGCTCCGGTGGCTCGTGAGAGTCGGCCTCATCACCACGCATCTTCAGCTACTTCAACACCACTTCTACAATGGTACCAGGTGACATCTTTTGAGTTCATTTCAGCTGGGAGCGCTCTCGGGGCTGCATCATTCCCAGGTCGCGTGGGTTTGTCCCTGCGGCATATATCCCTTTTGCTTATGTCCTTAGTTTACCTTGCTGGGGGTGCCCCTCGGGCTGCATCATCCCCAAGCCGCTCGGGCCTGACCAAGTGGCATGTATCCTTCTTGCATCTATCTAAGCTGATTTGCCTTTCATGCTTAACCTGCATGTGATAATCGCCTGCTCGATTGACACCTACCTTTGGAGCTGCTCACGCTGGCACGGTGCTTGTGCATGGGTCTGTCCCTACAATGCCGGTAAATCTGAGTGGTCGAGCTCTGGCCCGCGGCAGCCCTGCAAGAGTCACCTCACCAGGCCCTTAGTGCCCTCACCACTATCTCGGAGAGACCAATGGTCGGCCGGCAATCGTAATGGCAAGCCGTTCTTTTCTCGTATTGGTTCACAGGAACTTCCTGAGGCCTAAAACGGGGGGCATCGCGAGCTCCCTTTCCCTCTTGCCCACGCGATCCGCTTGCGCATTAAAGGGAGGCTCCTGAGCATCGCGACTCAGGAGCTCTTACTGGCTCTCCAGCCCTCACCTCCTGGCCTTGACCACGGTATCGTGACCTGGCATACTAGCGGCGGCTGAGCTTGCTCGAGGGCCGGGAGCTGAGGACGTAGAGCACTAAGGAGAGTGTAGGGGAGAGAAGGGAAACTCACGAGGGCCTGACCCAATTGCATCCCAGCTGCAGACGTGCAAGTCCGGCATCACGTGAAGGAACGACTCCATGCTTTCGAGATAAGTCTCTCCCCTGGAATAGCTAATTGATGCAACACAAAACCTCCACTTAATGCGGCTCTGTGACTGTGACGCCGCCTTCCTTTCTCACCTTTCGGCGGCTGCTTGAGCACTAAAGGGGACCTCCTGAGCATCGCGCCTCAAGGGCTCTTACTGGACCTCGGGCTGCTCACCTCCTGGCCTTGACCACGGCATCGCAACATGGCATACCAGCGACGGCTGAAGCCTGCCTGGGGATCGTGACTTGTCATCGTAGAGCACCAAGTCGTCGCGAGTTTAGAAAGGGGGAGCCAAGCCGGAATAGGACATGCATCTTCGCGGCTTCATAATAAGGATAGTACCAACAAAAGACATTGCGGACCCTTTACATGCCCCACGGGGCGTTTTCCCAATTCCTAGCAGGGAACAAAGGGTGCAAATCCTAAGGAGCCCTAACTACACGCGCCCCCATGGCCGATGCCGTCATCAACAGTGGGCCACGGGAGGCCGGCGCCAACCCCATCCAGATCAGCCGCGTCGGCGGCCTGATGCAGCCGCCCTGCTCCGGGCACGACGCTAGCTCGGGGGCACGTAGCTGTCCTCGCTTGTCTTTGGAGTCACGAAGGGCTCGGGAGAGTCGCTAGACTCCCAAGCCTGTTGCCAGAGGAGCCGTTAGGGAAGCGGGTGGCAGACCTAGCCCTTGCCACATCGATGTCTTGGCTGCCTCCTCTGGCGCAGCACTCCAGCCGGCGGCCTTCTGCATCAAAGACCTTGAAGAGCATCAAGGAGGCGCCATCATATTCGAAATGAATCAGGAGGGAACCTGATGTTCGACAGACCGGGCAATCTCACCCCAGCCTTGGGTCATGTAGACCTTGCCCGGAGCAATGACTTCAACCTCCGCTCCGGTCACTGGGGGTACCACAGTCGGCGTGCTGCAACCAAAGCTCAAGAGGCCCCCTCGGCGGCATCTCGAAGGCGAAGAGGGCAGGAAAGCGAATCCAGGTGCTCAGAGGCATCGCAACATGGAGCACGAGCTCGCTAGAGGAGTCCGCGGCATGGACTCCAGGAGCAACGGTGCGCACCGCCATGGCTCGTCGACCTCGCTGATGGCGCGGGCGACGTCGCTTGGCGTCTCCTTATCCAAGTCCCTTGGCCCGGGCGTATAGAGGGAGCGGGAACCCAGGAGGCGGCCGCTCGTACCAAGGCCTCGACACCTCCAGCCTTGCTACTTCGATGCGACGGCCAGGGACCACCAATTTCTTTGGTGGGAGTGGGTCAGGCCCCTCCCGGGGGGCCTTCACTTTCTCCTCGGCTAAGAACCGGCGGATCGGTGCCATTGGTGGCAAGATGGAGGAGGAGCAAGGAAGAAGAAGCAGGCAGAGCGAGAATAGATGGGCAACAGGGGCTCACGCCTCTCCTTACTTATAGCCCAGAGGAGGCCAACCGTCGGCCTCCGTGATCATGGGTAATCATGACTCTTTTTGCATGCAGCAGGGACTCGTCAAATCGGGCAATTGCCTAGGCAGCATGGGGAAGCGGAGACACCCATGTCCAATCAACTGCCACGTGGCGACCAAGGCCGCAGGCTGTTGGGGCCTGCAGCGCTCCGCACTTGCCCTTTGGCTTCGCTGTTAAGCCAAGTCCGAGCGCGCCTTGGGACCAGGGGCTACTGTCGGCGTTCTGGGAACGGGGGTCCCCAGACTTGCCTGCCTGCGGCCTGCAGCGTGGCTCGAGCGGTGGCCCAGTACGGCCCGTCTTCATCAACCCAAGTTCAAGACCCTCACGAGGGGCCAAGCCTCACGGGGCGGACGACACAAGGCTTCCTCAGGGACGGCCTCACCAGGCAGGCTCACGAGGAGGCGGAGATATCAAGGCAAGGAGTACCTCGCGAGGTGCTCATGATGCAAGCCATGACAATCAAGACCAGGTGGGTGCCAGGCGGGCGCCAGCCAGCGCAGTGTCCTTGTTTCCTCTTTGGTGCAAAGGGGGCAAGCACAGGCGCGGAGTAGCGAGGCATCAGGCAAAGGTTTCCATATCGGTGCAACGAGACCAATATCGGCAGAGCGGCAGGATGGAGATCACCATGGAGCCCAAGGCGTCGTCATCACCAGTGCCTTTGGCAGTCGAAGACCAACTTTAGTCAGGATGGCTTGTACTAGCTGTCCCCCTTCAAAATGGCCGTTATTGGCTCCCTTCCCGCTCAATATTTGGGAAGAGGGCCAGGGCCTCTATAAATAGAGATAGCCACCACAATAGAAGGGGATCCAATCGAATCCTTCTTAGTACAACACCGCACCAGCTCAAGAACACCCCTCGCGAGGCTGTTCTTCCTTTGTACTGTTCATCATCAGCCTTAGAGGCAATCCACCACACCACACACTAGATTAGGGTATTACACCACAACGATGGCCTGAACCAGTATAAACCTCGTGTCCCTTGTGTTGTTCATCGTGCTGCTTAGATTCGCGGCGAGGTTTTGGGTCATGGATCGGTAGGGAGAAGATCTTCATGCGCACCCCAGAGTTCGAACCTTAAGGGTTTTGCCGGAACCCTATATCCGACAATGTGGGGCCTTAGTGTGGCTTGCCTAAGGTGTGTCTTGAACCAAACACTCACCTAAGTTAGTCAAACTTGCCTAACCTTGCGTGCGGCAATCTTTGGCAATCTTAGTGGTTGTTTGGTTCCTAGGTACACCTTGCCACACTTTGCCACACCTAACCTTAGGCAAGTTTGACCAAATTAGGTAGGTGTTTGGTTCTAGCCACACCTAAGGCAAAAAAATTTATATGAGCAGTGAGCCCCACATGTCATAGACACAAAAACTGTGGCAAGATTCCCTTAGGCAAGCCAAAGTGTGGCTAACAATTTAAGCAACTCAACTAAGGCAAGTGTGGCAAGTGTGGCAAAAATCATGTGGCAATATATGGCAAAGATAGTATGGCAAAGTATGGCAAGGTGTGGCAATCTTTCGCATTCTTAGTGGTTGTTTGGTTCCTAGCCACACCTTGCCACACTTGCCACACTTGCCTTAGTTGAGTTGCTCAAATTGTTAACCACACTTGCCACACCTTAGGCAAGTTTGGCAACATTGTATGGCAAAGTGTGGCACTCCTAGGCCTAGAACCAAACAACCCCAAGGTGTGGCATTGCTAGGCCTAAAACCAAACAACCCTTGTGTCTGCCACAAAAATGTGGTTAACAAAATGGCCACCACAAGTGTGGAAAGATTTGGCAAGAAATTGAGTCTATGACATGTGGGCCATGTAGCTAGAAAAGTGTGGCAAGCCACGAGTGTAGCAATGAACCAAACACATGCCTAAGATATTGTGGCACGCCTAAGCTTAGGCGTGGCAACCTTAGGCTGCAAACCAAACATCTATATCTATACCCCTATATAGTGTGTGAATCTTTGAAAGTTGGTCGTTGGATGGAGCCAATCCGACGGTAAAAAGATTGCAAATCTGAGCACTACTGGCCGTTGGATATGATCTACATTCCACCAGATTTTGCCACATGTAGAATCTAGAAGACTCCACATGTAGAAGCATAATGCACAAACCACCAGAATCTCATGCGTGCAATGCACGTGTACCTTACTAGTAGTTTGTCAGGACCCCGACTCGATGTCACATCGATCTAGCCGGTAACACCTCATATCACTTTGCGGCCTCACGCACGGTATCCCCACGGGTGTCACCTTACCTTTGCCCGGGACCGTTTGCGCCTTTTGGCTCACGTATATGATAGTGTCGCTAGCATCCATATGATAAGGAGCCCGGGCTGACATGACTAGTCGTAAACCCAAAGTGGCACAGACTTACAGGGACAGGCATCCATGACCCAGCTTCGAACGTGTCGGTCATCAGCAAGTGGGTCCGGGCTGTAGCACTGGGCTAGCAGGACTCCGGTAAACCGGGCTGTAGCGGGCTAACAGGACTCCGGTACTCAATGCGTGACATTTCCCCGAAGGGACAGACACCGGAACGAAGAAGGACACATGCCGGCCAGCCTAAGTGTTCCAGAGCAGTAGCAAGCTACCATGGCTTAGCGGTAACACTAGGAGACATTTCCCGGTAAGAGAGGCTACTAAAGATAAACAACTAGATAGTCAGATCCCACACATACCAAGCATTTCAATCATACACACAATATGCTCGATATGTGCAAATACAACAAGGCATCACAACATGACTCTACGACACAAGTACTTTATTTAAGGCTCAGAGAGCCATACATAACATACACAAAGGTACGGGTCTCACGACCCAGCATTCAAGTCATACAGTCATACAAACCAGCAGCGGAAGTAACTTGTCTGAGTACAGACAACTAGTAAAATAAAAGAGGCTTGGAAAGCCTAGCTATACTACGTGGTCCTTCACAAGCTCAGGATCACCACCTGGGCCTTTAGCCTACTCGTTGATGTCAACGTCTACGTAGAACCCATCAGAAGGGGTTGCAGCGTCTTCTGTAAAAATGTAAATTATAGCAACATGAGTACAAAGGTACTCAGCAAGACTTACATCAGATCCTACATACATGCATATTATCAAGAAGGGTTGGTGGAGTTGTTGCAGCAAGCCAGCTTTGACTCTTGGCTAGGCTAACCTACGAGACTCCAACTTGAAATGGTTTTGCGCACACGAGTCCACTACTCACCAATTCAATACACTACCGAGGATCCACCTCCGTCTTCCTACGGAAGACCCATCCTCGGCACTCACGCTTATCTTGAGGCTTTTAGCAGTTTCCATTTACTTGTCTATGAACTGTATAGGCAACCAAGTAGTCCTTTACCGCGGACGCGGCTATTCGAATAGATCATGATAACCCTGCAGGGGTGTACTTCTTCATACATGTTTCCACCACTTAGCGTCTGCACACGACATGTGCTCGGCAGACTTCAAGCGAAAGCCAACGTGGGTGTAGACCACGACCTACCTAAACACTTAAGCCTCTAGTCCAGGTTTATCGCCTATCCAGGTTCCATCCGCAGGGAGTCCGGCCGAGGTTTCCCATACGGCCCCGAACGATGTGAATAGGGTTCCCGAGATACCTAACGGGTATTCGGTACACCCGGCCACGTACCTACCGCATCACAGCCCACCCCTACGGTCAGCGCTGTCCACGGCCTCCAGTAGGCTACAAACACCAGAAACTACTTGCAACTCCTGGACAGAGAGCTAGGGTGAATAAGAAGTCGAGCGGGGTCATATTTCAGGGCCCAATGCATGGTAGTAGCTGTATCTTAAATCACACATACAGATCTCAGTGCTTAAGGTCGGCTTCAATGAAACAACCCACCATGTACTCCTACATGGCCTCTCATCGATACCTTTACCAAATCGTGTTCACCACACCACTCTCATTACCGACATAATCATTTCACTCTAGCCCATCACCCAGATGAACCAGACCTGACACGACTCTAAGCATAGCAGGCATAGCAAGGTAGGAACAACACATACATATGGCTCAATCAACTCCTACACATGCTAGTGGGTTTCATCTAGTTACTGTAGCAATGACAGGTCATGCAGAGGAAATGGGTTCAACTACCGTAACACACAGCAGTTTGAAACGCGTTGTCTTAATGCAGTAAAAGAGAGCAGGAGCGAGAACATGGGATTGTATCGATATGATCAAATGGTTGGTTGCTTGCCTGATGGTTCGATGCACTGATACGGTTCTTCGTTAGGGTAATCACGGTACTCCTCGGGGACAGAACCTGTCGCAAGGGACACCGATACACAACCATCACCAAACAATGTGCAACAATATGATGCATGCATGAAACATGGCAATATGAGTGTGTTGGGCTAATGCAACTAGAACCAGAAGGGTTTGAACCAATTTGAATCAAAGATTCAAATTTCAAACTCAAACATGGCCTTTTAAAGTGCTTTCCTTGTTCTGCATTAAACATCAGGTTAACTTGTTTGATCATGCATGAAAATAGTATAGATGAATAGATTGGATTTTTCTGATCATTTTTCATATATAATTTGTCTGATTTGGAGTTACAGAATAAAAGTTATGAATTTTTGAAGTTTAAATTATATTCTGGAATTTCTTATATTAGAATAATTCCAGAAAATCATTATTGCGTCAGCCTGACGTCAGTGTGACGTCAGCAGGTCAACGGAACACGTCAGGGTCAAACCTGACAGTGGGTCCCGCATGTCAGGGTGATTATTTTAATTAAAGTTTAATTAAAACTAATCCTGTTTAATTAACAGGGCTGGGCCCCACCTGTCATTGACTCAGGGGAGTCAACCAGGGCCCACCCGTGGTCAAAGTCAATGCCAGCGGCGCCGGCGTTTAGCCGCCGGCGAGCCCGACGCGGCGGCGGGAGTGGTTTTGGCCGTTTCGGCCACCAAATGGGTCGCGGAGACCACCGGAGTGGAGCTGAGGACAAGCCGCAGCTCTTGGTGGAGTCCGTTGGGGTCGGGGTGGCCGAAGTTGGCGCCGGCGACGACCTTGGCAGCCACCGGGGTTCGGCCGAAGATGAACTTGGCGCTAGAGGGGTCGGTGAGGCTCGGGGAGTGGCTAGCTAGGTGCTGCGGGAGTCGGTGAGTAAGATGGACACCAGCTTGTGGCCGGAGGGTGGCCGGAAGCACGTCGGCGACGAGATCCGCGGCGGTGCGGGCGTGTGATCCTCGTGCGGTGGCTACACGGCTCGGGAATGAGAGAGGGAGGGTCGGAGGAGTAGCTAGGCTCACAGCGCTCCCGTAGAGGCCACCGGCGGGGTCGGGGACGAGCTGAGGCGGCGACGGCGTTGAAGGGGGTCTCCGGCGACGGCGAGCTCGGGCGAGGTCGGTGCGGTGGTCTCGGGCCGCACGAGCACACGGGGCTCGGCTAGCTCGATGAAGTGGACGGCGGCGGAGCTCCTGGACACGGTGGCACGGCGTGGGGTGGACGGAGGGCGTGGCTACGGCGAGGGGGTGGCGGCGATGGCG